>NW_010973093.1:1721380-1771672 GCF_000737465.1 Haliaeetus leucocephalus | reverse complement strand
GGGGGGGAGGGTGGCCGCATCCCGGGGTAGGTGAGGGTCCCCCGCCGTGGTGACTTTGGGAGCCGGGGATGGCCCTTGTTGGGAAAAGGGGGGGGGGGGGGTCAAACCCGAAAGGCCCCCGTGGCGCCCCCGCGGGTGCTGTTTGGTTTTGGGGGGCTGCGAGGAGCAGGGCATGCCTCGCTTCTGGGGAACAGGGGGGTTTGGAGTCTGGCTCTGAGAGCACCAGCCTGCGGCTTTGCTTCGCCATCACCCTTTCTTTCAGGGGGTCACGGTCAAGGCTCACCATGCGGCTTCCCAATGTCCCCAGGCACCCCTGGGTGCTGCCGAAAGGACCAGGATGGCATAGAGGGGCCGGGGCAGGGAGGCAGGGAAGCGTCCTTGGGAAGACAAAGAAGGGGCCATGAGAGCTGAGGCCAGGAGAAGCAGCTGCTGAGCTCAGCAGAGGTGTTCCCGGCTCACGTGTGAAAGGTGACAGACACAAAAAGCCTCCCAAAGCCTGGGACTTAAAGGAGCCAAATGTGCCCAGAGGCACCCCATTTCCAGCCCCTGACTCGAGGGCACCCAGCCGGCACGGGTGCACCCCACCAGCGGTGAGGGAGGGGATGCATCGCCCTGCGGGGTGAGCACAAAATTGCAAAGAGCTGGAAGGAGACCGTCGTCCTTGGCGTGCAAGTTTGGCCAGGCTCCGGGACAGGACCAGGCTGTTGTCTGGGGGGGGCTGTTGTGCAAACATGGCCCCCTCACGCCATGCTGGCCATCCCTCTCTGCTTTTGATACCACCATGGCACGGTAAAGCATAGGGTGACACTGGGAGAAAGCTGCCCCTTTGCCTTCCCCATGGTGGGACGCCCTCCTCCCATGGTCTTTCTCAGCCCTTCTCCATCCTGCTTGCTTCCCAGGAGAGAAACGCTCCTCCAACCCCACCAACCCAGCATGGCTCAACCATCTCCTCCGCGAGTGCTATGCAATTACAACGCCCTCCCAGCACCAAGCAGCCAAGCGCTCCCTCTTTTATAAACTAATTGTGGGCTGCTTTGTTTGTGCAGAATCCTGGTGTTTTCCCATGAGGCCGACAAAGAGGAAATGCCGTATTATGACTGTTGTGATACCGTAACTCCGATTTCCATAGGGATCCCAGGCACTCACTCTGCTTCCTTCTCCCTGATGTAAACCAGGGGTGGCTTCGGTCAGCAGAGCTCCAGGTAGCATATGCTGCAACAGCATCAGCCACAGGCAGGCTCAGAGACGAAAGACAGCTGGAAATTTTCCACAAAACAGCAATTTCCCCCCACGAAACAGCACTTTTTTGCCAAGAAGTGAGAAGAAAAAACATATCCTTTAGGGTTTCATAAATACAAAAGGGTTTTTGAGTTCATCCACATTTTTCATGGGCAGGGGACAGGGAAGGAGTCATTGCCACACCAGGTCTGAGCAGGGTAATACCGGGCTGAGGCAGACGGACAGACTGAGGACCTGCAGAAAGCGTGGCTCAGAAGCAGCAGTCAGCGCTGTCAAGCCAAATTCAAACCCTTAGATCAGCTCTCCCTGATCTTCAGTACAGGCAGCCCAAACATCTTGGCAAGGACACCCTTCCCCGAAGCCCATCCTGTGGGGACCTTACAGACACGACCACGTGGACCCCCTGGGTGGGACAGACACCTAACGCCAGCTGGGGTGCCTCGGTCCTTGCCGTTTTAGGTGCAGTTGGGAGTCTTCTGGTGCCTGTGGCCTTCTCTGGAAAAACAACCCAGTTTTCTTAACTTGGCCTTTGGGCAAGGAGGGAAGCAGCAGACTAATGAAGGTGCTGTGAGGATCCTGCCACCCTGATCTCCTTGCTCCTGCCTGCTCCCTCCATTCCCAGCTCCTGCTCCTCTGACAGGAGAGCCTTAGTCCCCATCTAAGCTGTAAAACCACCTTCAAACCTGGTGTTTCCCCACTTGCCGCTCTCCAGAGCACCACTCCAGCCGGCAGCAGGAGGGAGAGCCTTTCGCCCTCAGACCACCTCAGCACGATGGGGCTGGAAACCTTCCTGATGCATGTAAACACACAACATGAAGTGGCCAATGGAGCAGCCAAATCGCATGTCGGGAGCCGGCTGTGCCTTCCCAAGAGGTTGGGAGGAAAACAGAGCATCCCATCCTGGGGAGTGCAGAGCAGGGGGCTACGAGAGTTCCAGCGTGGGGTGAATTTTGCTGTGGGATGGGACCCCATCTCTCACCTCCGTAAGGATAGTGCCGAGGTCCCTCTGCGCATCCCACAAGCTCTGGGTCGTGCCAAGTGGCAGCTCTTCCCTGAGGCCGATGGCAGCAGCGTCGCAGCAGGAAAAGGCCGGGGTATGGTGAGGCACGACACATTAATTTTGTACAACTTAGGGGTGAGGGTCGTCGGGGGGAAGAAGGGAGCGGGGAGGAGGTGGTACCCCCCATACCTCCTTTCAGGGCTGACCCCGGGCTGGAAACAGCCCCCCAAGGGCCTGGCCATTTCTCAGGCAGGCAGAAGGCAGCTCAGTCACCTTAGCTTCCTCCAAGTGCCTGCTGCAGCACCAGCCAGCAAAAAATATAAAATAAAATAAAATGCAGAAATCTGCTTTTGGCAATCTCCATTCAATAAGCTTTTATTTTGGCTCCAGCCAGCACATTAGCCAGCAACTCTCCATTACCCTGCACGGCAGCACACAGGCATTAGCAATGTTGTAACAGCCCCATTAGCAATGTGCAAAACCCCATAAACCCGGCAATTAGCGGGGGAACCCCAATGTGCAGGGACACTTCCACGGCCAGGCGAGGGAGGAAGGGAGGGAGGCCACCAGAGCCAGCTGCTCCCCTTGCTGCAGGTCTCCTGCCTCTCGTTACAGAACATCCAGCCTCATCCCAAATCCACAAGGCCACGTGGGAGAGGGATTGTCCGGAGATGGGGAAAGGCATGTCCCATATGCACAGCCTGGGAGGGTGCTGGGAGCAGCGATTGCACTCGCAGTGCTGGCCGGGGAGCCAGGCAGGGTTGTTACCTCTGCTGCTCTCAACTCCTGCCAGTACCATCCCGTGCAGGATCCGTCACCCCACGGACGGGAACGTGGCGTTCGCTGTCCCCCGGGGCCCTTGTCCCTCAGGAGAAGCGCTGCAGCAGACAGTCCCTCCCCTGTGCTGCTGCTCAAAACGAAAGCTTAATTAACTACCAGTTCACTGTCTGTTTAGAGGGATGGATCTAAAATCCAAGGATGGTAATAAAGCGGTGAATTATCTTCTTCGGCAGCTGAGAAGCAATGGTCCCAAAAATCAATATGCTGAAGTTATACGTGTACACACGCACACACACACACACGTATGTTTGTTATTACTACAAATCAGGCAGCAGCCGGGAATGGAGAGAACCAACTCAGCAGCTGGCTGGTGTGAAAGAAACCAGTTTTCCACCAGTTAGAGCCCCTGCCCAGCCAGAAGTGGACATGGAGCGTCTCCGGTATGGGCTCCAGGCAGCCACCTCCACAGTCCCCCGGGGCAGAGCCATGGTTCCAGCTCCGACACCGGCGCATCCTCCGGCAGCCAGGACTCACCCTGCACCACTGGCCCAGCAAAAGACCTCAGGAATTTTCAACTGATCTTGAGTAATTATATTACCATGAGTCCCAAAGCTCCCTAACCCAGCCATCCCCGGGCAGAACATGATGGTTTAGACCACCACAACTGGAGAAAAGGGGTTATAAATGCAAGGTGGGCTGTAAACCACTGTAGACAAAGCTTAAAATATCATATTCCTGTAAAGGGCACAGACTGACAGTCATCACTGCTCAGCTGCAGGCAGCACAGCCGTGGGCAGCTCCAGACAAGTCACAGTGACAGCGCTTATGTTGACTTTTGGTGAGCAATGCCTGAATGCTGCCGGGGCTCCAAAGCCACCCCAGGACCCTCCAGAGAGTCCCCACTCCAGTCCAGGACCCCTATTCAATGCTTTTGAAAGCCTGCGGCTCAGACTCTGGCCATGTTCCTTCTTGGAGCCTCCTCTCAAGCCTCAGACTACTGGGTCTTCATGGAAAAATAATGATCACAGAGGAGGAGAATCACAGCAAACCACTGAGTTGTAATGTGCTACGACAAGCTACTTTCTCAAGTTCTCCCCACATACAAGTTTGCCCTTGAGATAAGAAATATAATTTGATTGCAGGAGCTGCAATGCCCAAATGCTTTGGGCGTAAGATCACTTAGTCACAGTAACTTCTCCGTCCCCCTCAAGCGACATTGCTGGGTACAAAGTGCTCTTTATTGATATAAAACAACTTAACTCCATCACTGGCTCAGCCTCAATTACTGCATTCACGCCTCTGTCCATCTCTGTAGCAACAAGGCGGAAAGGCTTCGAGCCTGGTACCGATCTCTCAAGGCGGCGAGCATCACCAGCCGCCTCGCCGACACAGAGCTGCCTGCCAGCACCGCGATGTGCTCTCGCTGTACTGGGGGCTCCCGCAGGCACCATAGGGCTGCGATGCCTGTGCAGGCAGCCCTGCTCTGCCCCTGCAGTGCATCAAGGCTTTCTGCCTATTCCCAGCGGCAGCAAAAACAGCCCTAAATTTGCTCATATGTCAGCGTTTGGAGAGGGGATGGCAGTGTCCTAAAGCCACCTTTGCATCCCCATGCACAGGATGTTCAGGAGCCCCACAAGACCCCAAGACTGCTGAAAGGGACCAAGGGAAACTGGGAAGGACCATGGCTGATGGGACATCTCCAGCAGCAAGCAGCACGGATGGCCTTGCAGCTGCCAGAGCACCGAAGCCGCGGGTGTTGAAGACTCATCTGCTGGCTTAGAGTCTCTGTGACTGCAGCCTCCAGAGGATGCAATGTTTCCCTTCAAAGCTTGAAAACCAGAAGCACTGCTCAGCTAAAAGGCAGCGGTGAGAGTGTGCCTGCCGCTACCCCGGAGTGGGGTTTACCCACTGCAAGGGTTCCTGGGGCTGTCTACATGGCTGAGGTCTCGGTGGGGTGCAATGTAACCCCAGGCAGATGCTGATCTCTGCCCACCTCATTCCCTGGGGCAGCAGCTGGGAGCCCCGCGGTGAAGTACAGCACTTCTGCACTGCTTAAAGGTCAGAGCCAGCAGCATCCCCAGGGCACAGATCGGGCAGGGTTAGAGGCTGGTTGCAGCCCTCAGCAGTCAGGCTGGGCTCTCCCAGCTCGCCGGATCGCTCCGTGCCGCTTAGGGAGCAGGAGGAGCATTGCAACCCTTGCCAGGCTGCGGCTGCCATTGCCAGAGAGTGCTGCATGCAGCCCACGGTGCTGGTAGCGTAGCACAAAACATAGAGCTCGGGTACCTGCTGGAGGTGCACAGCCAGGTCGGGTGTAAAACATGGGATCCTACAGCTCCCGTCAGCACCGGGCAGTGTCAGCACAACCTTGCATGGGAAATTTGGGAAGCTCCTGCCCTTGCAAGACTGTCGGCACTGTGAATCCTTCACTTCCATTAGCTGCTAATTCACTTACGGCAAAGGAAAATAACAGAGGTGAGGATCACTCCTCAGCTCCCAATAGGATTATTTGTTTTGAGAGCAGAAGGGAAGCTGAATTTCCCTTTCGCTTCTTGGAGAAAGAAATTAGTGCATTTTTCTTGCTGTGTTAATTAAAACCAACAATGACCCTGGCTTCACCAAGAAGAAAATGCAAGAGGTAAGAGGAAAGCCTGAACCAGCTTTATCAGTCAGAAAGGTTTCCCGACTGCCCTGCTGCAAAGGGAGATGCCCAGAGGAAACAAGAGCAGCAATTAAAAATTAAAGAGCGAGGGAGAGCTGTACAGCAGATTACTGAGATGTGTTTGTATCGGTGCAGCACATTAACGGGGCTGCCATTCCCGTGGGGGAAACTCCCGACACCCTTGGGGAACCCAGCTGCAGGCAGCACTGCCCAGCTCAAGTCCAGGCAGGGAAGAGGAAACAAAGAAGGGACCAAGCCCGGGGTAAATGGGAGCAGCAGGGCAGGGTGGAAGATGCTGAACACAGCTCCCAAGGGGAAGAAAGCATCCTCCCTTTGAGTGAGGTTATTTGAGTCTACCCCCCCCGCACCCTCCCCAGAGTTCCCCCACCGGGAAAGGGACAAGGCGGCACATTCAGAGTTGGATCCAGACACCTCCAAAAAAAAAAAAAAAAGTCAGACCCGAGGGCTGGATCTGTCCCTTTGCTGGGCAGACTTCTCAGAGCTGCCAGTTCAGGTTTGCCTCCTCCTCTGCCTTGCTGTCACACTCAGCTGAGCAGCATTTTCCAGCCCGGTGCGGTCCTGGGAGGACACTCTGTTGCTCAGCCATTGAATTAGTATCGAAAGGACATCGTGCAGGCAAGTCCGCAAGAAAAATAGGCTGGAGGAGCCTCCCAGGCTTATTAGCATGTTATACTGAGCTCCTGCAGCAGGTGCTGCCTCCCCAGACGGGGAGTGTCCAGGGGCCACCAGTGCCCCCCCCAGCCATCCCACTGAGGATTTTATATCCCCCGTGGCCCCAACGCTCAGCCAAATGAGCTTGCTGACCTGGTGGCATCAACATGCACAATTTGGAGAAGTGTTTGAGCTCAAGAAAGAAGGAGGATGCAAAATGGTGCACCACAGGGCTGGGAAGAACGGAGAGCTTGTAACTCCCCACGACAGCCTCCCGCACGTGCATGGACTTATGCAGGGGTCCAGGGTTCTTACCAACAGCCCAAAGTGAGCCTGGGCAGAACTTACAGCCTCTGCAACACATCTGGGGAGTGCAGTTAGCAGCGGGCTGCTGGAAGGCTTGCACCAGCATTAGCCAAATTAAGAGGGACAAGGCATGTCAAGATTCAGCTGTAATTAAAGAAAATAAAGTCAGGGGTTAGGAGAGCAAGAACTCTCCAAGCCTTTTAATTACTGCGGGAGAGTCACCGCTGCTGAACGGCACTCACAGCCCTTCCTGCTGGGGTTTGTAAGGAGTTTGCAGCCTCTGCCCCACATGCACAGTGTTCCTGAGCCCGGCAGCCACAGTCCGAGCACCCAAAGGGGAGCTGTGGGTGCATGTTCCCCCCCCCCCCCATCCCTTGCATCCCATCAGAGGGGAGATAAGCGCCGTTGTCTCAGCCAAGGCAGCCCCAAAACTCTCCCCAAACGCTGGCGTACCCCAGGCAAAGCGTTTCTCCTGCCGACACGCAAGCGCAGCTCTGCAGCCAGGCAGCAAGCGCATCCCTCCGCAACGGGAGCCATACCTCTTCATTTCACATCTCATAAACCCGTCCTGCTCCCTCACTTATTCCTTGGCTAACGAAGGCCCGACTCTCCACCCGCACTGCCTCGGCTGCCGCATCCCGGGCAGGTTGGGGGGACGCAACGCTGGGATGCTCCACAGCAGCTCCCATTCCTCTCACCCTGGCTGTCCCCAGAGAGGGACCCAGGGAGGGTATAGACCCCACGCCATTATAAATAGGAAGGTGCTACAGCCCCGCTGGCAGCCAGGGCTCTGCAGGCTCCTGCATTGCTTATTAATGCACGTTCATTATCCATGAACAGAGCATTCACGCATGGCATCTCAGCACCACTGACCCCAGCATCTCCCGTTTCTCAGATAATGGGGAAAAGGGCTCAGCCATTGCTGCTGTTGGTCCCTGGGGGCTGGCAGGAGGAGATGGGGGAGACGACAGTCTGACCATGCCAGAGCCGAGCGGGAATGCCAGTGCTTCGCTCCAGTAACGAGCTGAGCCTTGTCTCACTGGGAGAGCTGCATTTTGGGGACACATGGAACACCTCTGTGCTGGGGACTGGGCATGGCAGGATCAGACCCCAAACAGGGTCCTCCGCTGCCCTATTTTGGACACAAAGAGGAGAAGAGCAGGAGAGCCCAGCACAGGCCAGGGCTCCCTGGGGTGCCCTCACCGCAGCGAGGACATCGGGAGCCTCCAGCTGGGTTTGGCCATCCCTACCTCCCGCTGAGCTTTCCCTCCAGTCACCCCTTCAGTAACCGGAGGGACGGAGCCCCTGCAACGCTCTGGATGCTGCCCAGGCCTGTCTCTTACAGGGCTCAGCCAAGCTACTGCACCCCAACAGCCCCAAAACTCACAGCAAGCACAGCCACACTGGGCACCAAGCACACCAGCCCAGCGCTGGTAGAGGCAGACACAGGTATTAGGCACAGGCAGCTTTTGTTATCAAGCCTCTCTCTTAACACAAAGCACCTGGTAGACCCTGGGAGCCACGAGCACCTTCCTCCCCCTCAGAGCCCCATCCAGAAAGCAAGGTGAGCTCCAGGCACAAGGCACAGCCCCAGGAGCTGGTGGTGCTGGCAATTATCCGAGCACGGAGCCGCTGGGGGCTGAGGAGGAGGCATCAACCCACAGACGTCTCCAGCCAGCACAGGGGGATGCTCAAGGTGATTTCTTTGGGTGCCCACCAGCTCTAGCTATGCTGAAGGTTGCTACATCAGGAGGATGAAACTGGGAGAAGTCTCATTTTGCAGCCCCATCTCTGCCAAAAGACTTCAAAAATCACCCAGGAAATCATATATTGTCCTGACTTATTCAAATTCATAAAACAACAATTGGAAAGCCCCCAGCTATGGGTTGAGATCATGCAATTAGACCATAAAAAAATAAACTTCTGAAACCCTCAGACATTTAAACCTGATAGGCCATATGAAGAAAAATGTTCACTTTTCATACACAATGAGTGGAAATGATTTTAGATTTTTATTATTATTATTTTAGAAGGGAAATAAGCATATTTCAATCCAGTCAAGAGTGAAATTGAGTTTAACAACAAAGCAATTTCTATTAGTGGAGACCCGGGGAAAAAAAATACAGATGAATAGAAAACTCGCAGAGAAATGTGTCAGACAATGGTGGAATTAGAAATTAAAAGTGACTTTGCTTTACTGCTGATAATATAAGCATATAATGATCTACCTCATCACTAATGTGCTCCCTTCCCATATAAACACTGTAAAATCACAACAGCAGAAAAGATTGGGATTTAATTCTGCCCCTCTCCCAGCAGGGAAGGGAAAAGGGTGCTGTGCTTTGCCAACCCCCCTTAGGGCTGGTCCACCTTCTCCTAGGAGCAAGATCCAGGCCTTCCCATCCACCGCAGGATGCTTTAGTCTGGGCTGAAAACGGGGTGGCTTACCCCCCTGCTGAACATCTGGGGTTGCCCTTCACAAAAAACAGCCTCGTGGGCATAACCAGGGAGGCGTGGGATGCCCTCCATGCCGGGCTGCTCCTGCCTGCTCTCCAGCTGCCTGGACCGCGGGCAGCAACGCAGGCAGCAGCCTGGCAGGGCTTGTGTTTCCCAAAGGCAGCTGCTGCTGGGAAAGGATATCTAATCCTCTGGGATGTTTCCTGGCGTGCCTCTCCTCCTGCTTCTGCCAACCGAGGAGACCAGTCCTTGTGCATGTCCAGGAGCTCGGGCTGAGCTTGCCGTGAGGGACACGGAGCCATTGCAGCCCTCTCCTCCAGCTCCCAGCCCCAGTAATTTCCTTGGTGAAGAATAAACTGTAATTAGCTGCTTTGTTTGCTTTGCTTTGGTGTGTGGCTTGCTTTCAGGATGGCCTCCTGCCCTTTCACCCCAGCAGGGACAACAGAGAAAGGAGAAAGGTGTTTCTGCTTCCTCCAGCCTCAATGCCCAGGGATGAACCTGGCTGTCACCCGTGGAGGCTGTGAGAGGACAGGACCCCCCGGGCTCCCACCACCCGCAATTACAGGGTCTGAAGCAAGGGTGTTCAGCAGGGGCAGATGCACAGGGCAATGTCACAGCCGCAGCCTGGACCTGCCAAAATTCACCCTCATGAACACCAGCTCCTGGCCAAATCCTGCCCTACCATGCAGGTTGTGCATTCTCCTTCACCTCCCCCTATATTCTTTCCCATCCTACTCTTCGTCACCTTCTCTACTCACTGCTCATGCTTTTGGGGACAGGCAGCATCTAGCTCTCGCATGTCCCCCTCCCCACTGAGCCATGAGCAACCCCGAGGTCCGCATCCCAGGGCGCACAGCATCACCGTGGTTTCTCTCCAGGATGCTAAGGTGTCATTTGCTTCTCATCTTGAAACATATCCATTGCCAAGGATCTAGGTCGTTGGGTTAAAAATTGAAAGTTTGAATAGTCTAAAGTATCAAATCTTAAAGCAATTACACTGTCCTAAATCTTTATTGGCTTTAAAGATTAACTTTTCATCTCCAACGAGGCAGCTCCACTTGTTTCTCCTCAGCGGGATTCACAGTTTGAATATGGAGACAAAGGAATATTGATAACACCATATATTACTAAACAGAATTTTTTGCACCATTTTCTTTCATTTTTCTTTCTTTCTATCGTTCTTCTATAGACAAACCAGTGAAGGTGAACTGCTGCAGGAGCTGGAGATGGGGTCACCAGGCGCTCTGCCACAGAGGCTGAGAGGAATGCAAAACTCAATTTCAAGCAAGTCCTGTTCCCTTTGAAGTCAATTAGGCGGCTCCCGAGGACCTTGGTTGAAAGGAGGCAGGCGGAGGCAATCAGGGGGAGAAGCAGTTGAGTAAAAGACCAGTAAAAGCATGGAACAATTCCCTAAAATGCTGCTGATCCATCAGGTAAGAGGGCCTGTGAAGGAAGACAGGATCTCAACACCTGATTTCATACCAGCCCTCCATCCCGCCCCTGGCAGAGCATGGCTGGGGCACGCTAACAAAGCCACCCCCGCCGCAGCACCCCAATTCGGTGGGATGGCTGTGACACGGCACACGGTGGGTTTTCCCTGGGGTCAGATCCAGCCATGGGTTAGGGACTCAGACGTGTCCGTCAGGGACAAGAACTCAGCCAGTCCCAGAGGGCACTTATCCCCATCCTAGGTGGGAGCCCCCTTGCTTCAGGCTCAGGATCCCCCCAGCACGATGGGCGTCCAGAAAGGGCACCACGAGGAACACGCGATGGCATTCGTGTGACCCAGAGGGGCCCTGGCAGGGATGGAAAGCTGACTGAGAACAGGCAGTTCCTCAGGGCACGATGGTTTGGGGTTTTTTTCCCTTACATTTACTCATACACAAGGGAAGAGCACGCTGCTGGCAGAGCGTGTGTTCCCACATTTACCCATGTCAAAGCTGTCTCGGAGGCTATCTCTTCTGAATTTCCAAAACCAAGAAAATCAGAATCAGCAAATTGAGGAGCAATTGGAGCTGCGCTTGGCATTCATGAGGATTGATAAATCTCCTCCAACACCAGTAAATAACCAGACTCCGCTCCTCGCTCAGGGGAGGGAGCATCCCCCCTCCAAACACCTGCAATAAGACACTTGCAATTACTGCTTTGTCTCCTGGAAACTAGTAAATAATTCAAACAAACCCCTTTTTTCCTTTTGTTTTTCATTTTAATTAATCCACATAGAATTTTGTCCTCCAAACACAATCATAGCAGCACAGGAACAGCAGGTAGAGAATCTCATTACCCAGCTTACCAGCCAGATCCTAGAGCCATTATTAATAGAGACTTCACCGCGTGAGGAATTAATAAAACCCAACGGTGAGGGGGAAGGGAAACGCTCCTTCTGGAGTGCATCGTCCTCTCCACCTTGTCCCTGGGATGTCCGACGGTTAGAGGTGCCAGGGGGTTGCCATGCTTTAAGGACAGCCAGCACCTTGCCTCCTGCAGCACCCGGTTGCTTGGCCCTGCAGCCAAATGCCACCTTCCCCCGTCAGTGCATGTGGTCCGGGAGGAGCTGCCGGGTTCAAAGCAAGGCAAGGAGATCAGGAAACCTGTCTCACTGTGTGCAGGTCATTGCACAGACTCTTGCCCAGCCACTGGCAGGAGGCAGAGGCCAAATGCACGTTCTCATGGTGCTACGTTAATCCTTCCTTTCTCTCTCGTTACACCAGTACCAGCCGCATCCGCAGAGCACTGCCTCGGCACCAGGAGCTGCTCTCGTCTGGGGGTGGCATTACAGAGGTGCAAACAGCCAGGCCCTCCCAGGTACCTGCGCTGGGAGGAGAGAGCAGGACCATGTTCCCCAGCACCCCAGCTGTGGGGGGAGACCCCCATGCCCAGCTGCTTTTGGGGGTTTGGATCCTGCCACCGTGCTCACAGGTCTCCTGCAGCAAGCATCCAGCCATTTGTCCATCCCCGGGTGCTGGGTCCGCTTTCTGGGTTCTCAGCTCCCTGGTGACCCCACGGGGTAATTGCCCAGAAGAAAACACCTCCTCCTTGGAGCACCCACTGTACCGATGGGTTTTTTCCTGACACAAAGCAGTTCCAATGGGGCAGCACTGAATACAGGCACGCACACGAGGGACACCTTTTTCCCAAAGGATACTGCATGCACAGCACGACTGCCAGAGAGGAAAATGCCATTATTAACTGGAATCACTTGCACGGAGACAAGGCATGGCCACGGCTGGCTGGCAGCACACGCTTGTTCTCTGCTTCCTTTCCTTTCTTGGCTTCTTTTCTCCTTGTTCCCCCAGACCTGAGAAGTACCCTGAGTTGGGTGTGCAGGCTGCTGCACTGCAAGGCAGGGAGGTGCGATTCACTTCGGCTCGATGGCTTCTCTGCCTTGATCAGCTGCACTTAGACAAACAGCAGTACATGAATAAGCAGCTCTAATTAGAGGTGTTAATAGTGCTGGGAGCTGGGGGAAAGTGCATCGAGGCAGGAGGGAGAAGAGTTTGCAATCTAAGGAGAGTGACGGGAGGAGTTGGGAGACCTGGGATGCTCAGGACTTTCCCTTCCTGCTGCACACCCAGCGGGTGGGACAATCAAGCTCCAGGAGCCCATGTGAAATTGCCGGGGAAATATCCCCCGTGCTGATTATCTTGAATAATTTATGCAGATGTTATCATGCATTCATATTTTATGGAAGTCTTGCAAAAGCTGTGATCGTGGTTATTCACAACCATTCGCTCCCTTCCAGAAATCTCCATCAGTGGCGGGTGCGGGGACAAAGCCGGCATGCAGGTTACACCTCGGGGACCTCGGCTCCCCACAGCACTGGGGACAGGGCACGGAGCAGCATCAGGGCAGCCACATTCCCAGGGCACCAGCCCAGACTGGGTTTTACCCTTCCATCCCCCCAGTACCTCCGGGGGACAGGCACCCCAGGGCAGAGGGGACAGGGGACACTAACAGTCATGGACACAGCACAGCAGCATCGCTCCCACCATGATCCCACTCCTGCACCCACCACCTCACAGCCCTCTCCGGCCCCAATCCTGCAAAGCAAAGAGGCTCTATGGACCCCGAGGAGGGACCCAGGAAAGGGACAGATCCTGCAGGACTGTCCCCTCTGCCCAGGAAGCTGTCACACAGCAATGCTAAGCAGGACAAATGGACAGGAGCTGCTCCCAGGGGAGCGGGTCCCTCGGTTCCCAAGAGTGGGATGCAGGCTGGGGCGGAGGGGACCCCAGGGCCACCCACGACCTGATGTTGAGCTGCGCAATCCTGCCAGCTCCAGCGCATCCACTGCTTTCCCAGCGGCTGTCTCCCTGGAAACTGGAGCCGATGCCGAGGTGGGAGGCAGGAAGGGGCATCGCTTCCGTTTAGGAAAGGTGGGTGGATGAGCTGTGCAGCAATTCCTTCCAGCAATTCCTTTCATCCCCCCTTGGATGGATGAAAGGCCATAGTTCCTCTGCTGCCCGGCTGGAGGTGCGGCAGGCAGGAGCCTTCCTGCCCAGGGCTCCCTGAGGCTGTGGAGGGGCACCAGCCAGCCCCACATCTCCCCATTGCTCCACATCTCCATCTGCTCTGGGGTTGGGAATACTCAGTGCCTTGACTCAAGGCCACGTGGGGCAGTGATGGTCACCGCAGGAGAAGCAAAGGACTTTGTGGGGAGCAGAGAAGGAGCAGGAGGAGGGAGGGATAGGCGATGCGTGGGGTGGAAGAGAAAAGACGGGAGTAAGGGGGAAAATTGAGGAACCCAAGAAGAAGTGCTCAGACTGTGCTGGAGGGAAGCCTGCCAGTACCCAGCGGAGCAGAAAGTCAACGATATTAAAGCAAAGACGCTGGATATTTTAATTCCCTGCAGCTCCTGCTTCTCAGAGGACAGCAATGATGTCTGAAGCGCAAGCAGAAATTAAACAAGAGGCATCTCAGTCTGGTTGTTCAGCCTGTAAAAAAGGCCTGGGGAGCAGAGCGGAGACACGGCTCAGAGCGGGGCAGGAAGGACGGGAACGTGTCCCCAGCCGGCCCCCGTGTCACACACCCCCGGGAGGTGCCACCAGCACTGCCGCCCCACCGTCACACTCTGGTTTTTGGTGTTATTTCTTTCCCTTTGGGGACACCCCAGGAAGCCTTCGCTCAAGCCAGTCTGCCTCTGCCTACAGCAACTTCCATCTATTTCAATTAGAGAACCTTTCCCCAAAAAGGGGCCAGAAACCTCAGCTCCTGTGAGGCAGAGCAGGGGGATGCAGACAAACAGCCTCTGCCACGCTTCGGGCTGCTGCTCAGAGCCTCATTTATCATCTACCAACAACACGGGCATGCCCAGCCTTCCCCGCGCCGGGCAGGGGACGAGCAGCCCCCCCTTGCTGGCTGGGGTTAATCAAGTTTGGCCTCTGCCAACAGCATCTCGCAGCCCGGGGAAGCGGCACGCTGCGTATCCAAAGGCAAGCAGGAGCCTGGGGACTCACCCAGAGCTGAATTTCCTCCAGGAGCTTGCATCAAACTCAGTTAGAGCACTAGTGATTTATTAGGAGAGCTACTCCTTGGAGCAGCTGCGAACCGTAAGGCTGTAGTACAGGCATCTGCTTCACCAGGGAGGGGTCCTCAGCAACACAGAGCGATTTATGGGGCAAAAGCTGCTGGTTTAGCACAGGGTGTACAGCATGGGGTGACCCTCGGGGCTGGTTGGGGCAGGAGAGCTGCCGCCAGGCCCAAAGGGTCCCTGGGTGATGAGCCGTGGGTAGCAGGGCTTAAGGACAGGGACACCCCCACCTCCCCGCAGCCCAGCCGGCAGCACGATGCAAAGCAGGCTACGAGCCCTGCTGCCAACAAGGCAAGAAACAGGAGGCAGGGAGACCGCAGCTCGGCTCCAAACCGACAAACGAGCTTTTTTTTAATCTTTTCTAAGGAAACGGCTTCTCCAGTTTTGTCTGGAGCAACCAATCAAACCCAAAGAGTTGCATCTGACTGCGAGGGGGAAAAAAAAAAATCCAGGTCTATTAAAAATGATGAAAGACACCTTGATAGTGTCCTTTTAATGTAATTAAAAACCTATTTAAAGGCATGCCAAATGTTTACTAATTAAACGAGCGCTTCATTCTGTAGCCATAATGAAAAAAGTAATTGTGATACTTTTAGCAAATCCGAGGTTTTTAAAGAAATAATTACTTTACAGAAAATCAGTTACTAAATTAAACCATTCTTTACCCGCTGTTATTTCTGCTCTTTTGCTCATTTTGTGCAGCAGGTTGAATCCTGAAATTACCTGGGACAGATTTTTATTCTGAATAATGAATATTTCAAAGGAAATAGGAATAGAGAAAGAAGAAAACTAGGAACTGTTAGTGGGTCCCCAAACCTTAATATGTGGCTGGTGGGAAAATTGTGATGTGGTCGGAACGGACTAAAACATGCCCACGTGGCTGTACCCCTGGTGCGCTGATGACAGATCTCCAGCAAACTGTCCTGCTAGAGCTCTGTCACTACCACCGAGACAAATGAGGACCACCAACAGAGGCAAAGCCTCTGCAGCTTGGGCACAAAGGTTGGGTCAAGCCCTCCGAGCAAGACTGCTATGCTGTTCATGGAGTCAGCTGTAGACTATGCTGACCACCTGAGGATGGTGGAGTTTCCACCCTTGGAGATATCCAAAAGCCAGCTGGACGCAGTCCTGGGCAACCTGCTGTAGGTGGCCCTGCCTGAGCAGGGGATTGGACCAGATGACGTCCAGAGGTCTTTTCCAACCTCAGGCAGTCTGGGGTTCTGTAATGACCAACCCGAGGAGCAAGAGGGCAGGAAAGATGGTCGTGTAGCAAAGGCAATGCTGCACACCACAGCCCTGCCTGCAAATCTCAGCTCTGTGCTCAGATGCCATTGAGAAGTCAGGTAACATGTTTGTGCCCTATCTGCAAAATAGGACCCTCAGCTTAGACCACGAATTCCTCCGAGGCAGAACCATCCCCTTGGTGAGCATCTACAGAGACGTGACATGCTGGAGCCGCACACCCCAGGGCTCCCCAGACACTGCCAGGCTGCCAGTGCTCCCCTCCAAACAGGTCTGAGCTCAAACACAGGGAAGGGGAAAGGAAACCAAGCACTCCCACCCATGTCACTAATAAATACCCATCACAAGAGCACCTCTCTCTCTTCTCCTTCTGCAGACACTCTCAAAAGCAATCCTGGCCAAGAGAGGTCTCTTATTTCTGTACCGGAGCACACAGCACTAAATTGAACATGGCTCTATAAACCACCCGGCGCTTGTTTTTCAGCCAAGGTGTGTGCGTGTGCTTCAGCCCATCAGCTCTACCTGGCTCTTTCTGAGAGGAGGCACAGACTTTGAACACAAGCCCACTAATCTAAGATGACACTAGACTGAATCTAGAGAGAGGCAGCGAAGGCACGGCGGTGACCAAGCATCTGTGCAGGCAGGCAGCCGATGGCTGGCTCCCAGTTGTCGGGTTGCAGGGGCTTTTGACAGCAGATGGAGAGTCTGATTGCATTTGCTGATAATGGATTAGGAGGCTTATCTTTGATCTTGACTTTCTCCTGGTTAGCCGGTTTCTTGAGGGGCTCTGCAGGGAGGTGTTACAAGAGATTTATTAACAAGATGAACTGCAGTGCCAAGAAAAGCTACTTCTGCAAAATGCACTTTCTCTCTCACGCCTGCACAGGCTTAAACCCACTCCCTGTTTGAACGCACTCAGCATCTTTCCTCCTCAGGGGACTCGAGCTGATCTGCTCCTTCTCTCACGGTGGGCTGGCAGAATTTCATCAATGCAATGGGAAACTGCTGCAGTCCTTGCCCAGCCATCCAACAGCCTCCAAAATGTCCTTATTTGCCAACAGCAAATACAAGCACCTTAAAAGTCAGGCACCCAGGGCAGAAGAAACTGTAGGTAGAGGCGGCTTGTCCCCAGTGTCCCCAGCACCATCACAGCCTCTCCCTGGGGCCAAACTCCTCTCAGCTGCTCTTGCAATAGGGCACAGGAGCCCAGCTCTTCCCAGGGCCAGGGAACAGGCAGCACCTCCAAAGATGTCCCGGTAAGGTGAAGGGTTGGTTTTAAAGCCCACAGGTTTTTGGGATCTGGCTCTGACTGGCAGGCCAGCCTCTCCGCTCAGCTTCTGCGAAAAAGGCAGATGCTCCCCGCTTACCTTACGCAGCCTCCAAAAATAACCGAGCGCTTCCAGCAGCATCACCTGCTCCCAGCTGCCCCTCGAGCAGCGGGGAAGTAGCAGACACACAGTCCCCTCCTGGGTGCAAGGCAGCTTATTTGGGCTGCCTGAAGGCAGGCATCACATCTGGAAGCCCTGCCTGCCCCCCAGTGGGTCCTACTGCAGCCCCGAAGCAGGGCTGTTCCTGCAAGGATCGTTCCCAGCCCAGGGAAGAGCTAGCTACTGAAGCTGTATGTTGCTGGCCAGCAAGTCTGAGTAATTAATTTTCAACTGGTTTTCCTTGAACCTGATCCACCAAGCACACCTCATCCTGCCCCAGAGGTGGGCTATTTTAGCAATGGTCCCATCCTGCGGGTAAGGAAGCTAAGACCTACTCTAAGGCATCTGTCTAAGGCCAGCAAGGGAGCCAGGATTAGAAATTCAGAGCTCAAAGCTCAGCTCACTAGACTGCCTCATCTGTACCACGCACAGACATGGCACGAGCAACACTGCTGGACCTCTGAGATAGATGTGAACACAGCTACCCACGAAGCAGTAGCTACAGGGGAAGGAAGGAGCAAGGACAAAAGAGATAAGGTGATGGGGGAGGCAGACGAGAAGCAGAGAAAGTAGAGGAGAGAGAGGAAAGCAGGAAGGTAACCCGTACATTCATCACCCTGAGTCCACCATGGGAGTTTTTGCTTGTTTTCTCTACAGGCACAAGTCTATTGCTGCTTTCTGCTGCTAGGGAACAGGGATGCCCTGTCGTTGTTACTGGTGTCACTCTCAAGCAATGTCGTGCAGCCACGCACAACCTATGCTGCCAGCCAGACTACAATCTGACCTCATGCTGGACTGTGCACAGTATTTCGAAGAGTATTTGGCTTTGGGGAGAAAAAAGCAGGCCAAAACTAGCCCTACCCTTTCTCCCAGAGCACCTCCTGGAGCAGCGGCAGGAAGAGGGAGGTAGCACTGGCCATGTGCCTGCTCTGCCTAAGAGCCATGTCCTGAGCTGCCTGCTACCACCCGGTGTGTCCCATTCTGGCCAGCACGGTTTACCCCTACTCCCTTCCAAACCAAACACAACAGGTGAAGATAAAGCAGACACCCCACCTGGATGGATTCTGGATTTTCTTTGCCAGCAATTCTCATCAGCTGTGATTTCTCCGTGCTTTTGGACCTTGCTGCTGACCTGCAAACCCTTGGCTAGGGAGAGAGCAGAAGTCCCCCATCCACACAGTCCACGAACACCTCCGAGTGATGCAAAGCTAAAGGGCAAATTCATTTTCCCCCACTGATCCACAGCACCGCTCTACGCAACAGGACATGCCGTTTCACATTAACATCATTATTTGCATTGCAACAGCATTCGGAAAGCCAGGGCCCAGGTTGTACGGACACCACTCCAAAGAATCAGCAATTCAACTCAACAGTCATTTATTCAGCTCTCTAGCTGAACATGTCTGCACTGCACAGCAGCAGCCAGCTGGAGAGAAGGGTTTTGCAGTTGACCCCAATGGCAGCAGTGAGGATTCGGCCAGAACCCAGACTCCTACAAAAGGATGCAATAAGTGAGCACAGGGGTACGGGAACAGGAGTCTCCCTTAAACAATAAGCAGCCTGATGCATGTTTAATCTTCTGCTTCACTACAAGCTAAATAAATTGGCTTTTTCTGAAACGATGGCCATGGTGCACACCACCGCTGTGCTTGGGAGACTGACAGCATCTCAGAACCAATGTCCAGGGTGAGCTGTTGAGATTAACCAAACCCCAGGTCAGATCAAAGCGATTCTGTTGCCTTTTAGCAGTCTGCTTGCTCTCTGAGAATTAATCCCTTATCTTGCAACCTTATCTCCCTGGGGAGCAGCGTTGGATTGTCTGGTCACCGAATGCCATTGCAAAACCCAAGCACAAATAACCCCCAGGGATACAGACCAACCAGCCTTGGTCCTTCTCCATCAGCGTGTGGGTTGTTTGCAGAAAATGAGGCCCCAAGCAGAGGAGGAGAGTGGTGAGTGTGCAGCTCAGACTGCACAGGAGCTATTCCCGTGTCTGCCTTCTGACCTAAGGATGAAAAATGAATTCAGCAACCAAGCCACAATTCATCTCAGCTGGCTGAGGTCTGCCTTTGCAGCCGAGATCCAAGCACAGACACCACTTAGCCTGGCCAATTTCCTGTGTTGATGCTTCACCCAAGACCCTGGCGGGAGAGACTCATTAATTACAGAGGCTGGAATTGTCTCTCCAATAGATAAGCGGGAAGCCAAATGCAGGTGAGCAGCTGTACGTGCCCAACAGAGCAATAAACTCTGCCAGCAAGTGCTCCTACAAACCAGCCCTAGCCGGGGACAAGAAGAGTGCTGTGCGCTCGGCTAACCCTGGCTGCGGGCTGCCCCAGCTACAGGTCTAGCTTGGTGGGTGGAAAAACGATGCCTTGGGGAGGAGAGATGCTGCCACGTTCAGAACTTTATTGCCAGCTAGAAAAGGCTTCCTCCGCTCCCCTCGGGCTCTTTGCACCTGCTTATTTCCACCCACTCATCTGCAGGTGCCTTGCAAAGGAGGTCAGGAGCCCTGCGGAGGCACTGTGCCCTACGGGCAGCCGGCAACCCCGGGGCCAGGACTGATACCCACTGTGCAGCTGTGACACATCCCCACCCCAAAGCAGGGCAGGTAAGTGGGACCCCCCCTCCTGCACCCAAGGCCCAGCATGGGCCACGTAACTTCGTTGCTCCGAGGCTGGCTGCCTGTGCAGTCATGCTGGGAGGGTGAAGGTGCTGTTGAGGTCACACACAACCCCCCCACCAGCCAGGCTTCTGATGAATCACTTAAATGCAAAAATATCACAAAGTGCCTTCCATTCCACACAATATCCTTGGAGGATAATACTCGGAGGTTCTTACTCACCTTCCTGAACCAAAAGGATGAAGCTGCCACCCCACAAACTGCAAGGGAAGTTTATGGGATCGACCTTATCCTCAAAAGCACATCCAGAGCAGCATCCTGTCCACCAGTCCCTTACCAGGTGGCCATGAATTTCCCACGAATGCCACAACACATCCCAATCCCTTTCTGTGTTCTTCTTACACTCCCCCCTCTCCAAACATCTCTCCTCCACAGCTAGGAGGATTTGCTCCAAAATTCAGTCTTTCCCAGGGGAGAGAAGGTCAGCCCCATACTTCTCCCAGTTCCTCTGGATCACTGGCTTCCCACCCAAGCTGACCCTGAACCCAGGACCTGCAGCCTCCTCAGCTATTCAAGCAGGGACAGCAGCTCCCGCTGACTCTTTGCTGGAGCTCTTCTCCCACCACATCAGCAATTCCTGGTTTATGCCCCACGGCAACAGGAGAACGGGGCTGCTTACTTTTAGTGCTTCAAACAACATCACTTCATCCCTTTCCTTTTTTGCTTTGTATGAAATACGCTACAGAGGCCTCAGTTATGAAACTAAAAACACATCTTCCATCTGTGCTGTACAGCACTAAGCACCTTCCTATTTGGAGAACAATTATAATTATTGACACAGAGATAAATGCAGAAACACCACCAGAAGAGCTCATATTTGAGAGCAGCTGTATCCCACATCCTGAACCACAGAGCGTCATGTTCTGGCTGCTTCAGGAGGATGCAAGAAACCCTTTGCAAACACACAGGACAACCTGCCCTCACTCAAGCCTCTTCCTGGTTTCTAGTACTTAGAAATTGGCTTATATCACCCAGCACAAGGTCTAAGAGCCCTTTTGCTATTTCTGTGGTTATTAATTATGACAACTGGGTCTGTCAGGGGTTTACATGTTGGAAGTGCTGCAGGTACAACAGCTAATTAACATTATGCACACCCTATCACCTCTTGGTCCCCACAACCTCCCATCCGAGCCACGGCTCTGCAGAAAAAGTCGCTACAGAGAAGGAAGGGGGAGAAAGAAAAAAAAAAGTAAAATTATCTTGGCTCCCAGCCCAAGGCTTTCTCTTTTTAAGATGCATTTCAAGAATCTGCTGGCTGGTAACCTCCTCGAGTTACAAGGGAGGCTGCTTGTCAAAAGCTGACCTGAGCTGGATTTAATTGAAAGCCAGTTGCTGGCAGTGGGAGTGAGATCGGAAAGGGCACCTTGGGGAGGCTCCACACAGAGCGGCCAGGAGGACAGGAGCAGTCGGGGTGGACGGGAGCCATGCGAGCAGAGAGCACCCTCTGCAGCTACGCCAAGGAGAGCCAGACCCTGGATTTGGAGAGTCTGGGTTCTTTGGGTCTGGGTTGGAGAGCCCTGGGCTGCTTCCCTCAGCTCCTGCTGTTAAATGGGATCCAGGCCGTTTGCTTTGCACTCACCATGCACCGAGCCTTCCGCAGGGTACGTCACAGGGCAACGCACCGCTCACGTACAGACCCCGCGCTGAGAGCCTGGGTCAAGGCAGCGAGACCCAAAGGTTTGTCTTGCAGCACCTGGACACAGAAGCCCATTTCAGGGCACTCCTCTGCAGAGGTTTTCCCACAGCACTGCAAAACACAGAGCAGACGCAGTGCATTTCTCTCTGCTCCCCCAAACCGCACAGCTTCCTCCGCTCAGGCCAAATGCCCACCCTTTTCATCAGCAGTCAGGCCAGAAAAACTAGGATGAGAGCCAGCCAGGGACAAGCCAGCATCTCCCTCCGGCGCTGGTGCAAGTCCCTCGAGCACTCGCAACCTGCCTCTGTGTATCACCCCATAAAGATATGACTCTTCCCACCTCCCAGCCCTCAGACAGGAAGGTTTGTGTTAAGTTTTTGGACAGTATTTTACATCCTGGGGAGTGGGGGCAGGGAAGAGATATTTACAGATCTAAGCAGCTCCCAGGACAGCAGTGCTGTCTGGGGATTGCAAACTGGATTAGCTGGGACCAAACAATTGCTAATCCCAGCTCCACCACTGAGGATGCCTGTCACCTTGGGCATACCACTTCACTTTCCATTTCCAAATTCTCCTGTTTTGCAATATTTATTTATCTCCTGCATGAAGTTTTTTGGGCAAAGGAATTTATTACCAGAGGAAAAACAAATCAAGTATTTCACAGCAGTACTTTGCAGTAGAAAATATTGAGCAGTCTCCACATCTAAGCATTATCGATATCCTAAGCTTTTAATTCCACCAGAGAAAAAACAAGTTCATTTGGAAGTTTCAGTCAGTGACCCAGGAACATTATCCTTCTTGCTAAACGTAACCTCTCGTGAAAACATTGACCATCAAACTGCACTTTCAGCTGCTTAGAACTTCCCAGGGTATTCCCACTCCTTTTCTCTGCAGCCTAAGCCCCTGCCACCTTAAGGCTTCATCACCATCTGAAAAGAAGTTTAATTTTTAATGGTGCAACATGACCCTTCATTCCTCTCAAAATAAAGTGACACATGTACGCACACACACAGAGTAAGACCAAACCACAACCACGGCGTGCTGCGAGTTGAAAAGCCGGTGAAGACAGACACAGAGCTCCTCCTGTGCTCTGCACAAGCCAGACCCACAGCTCCATCCTCATGGACAATCAGGATCTGAGCTTTGCTGGTCCCTCGTTATCGCTACTTACCAACCCATCATTTCATAACTCCCGGTTGCCTAAATATGAAAAATAATCCCCTTGTTTCCTTTCTACACATTTAAGCACTCACCTCTGCTTCTCATCTGGCTTGTTACCAACCTCCCCTGGCCACGGGTAGCTACAGCCTTTGGCTCCCTCACAGACTGAAATCTTTTCTTTTGATCCTGCAGTGAATCCAGACCCACAGTGGGGGTGAGCTGGTATTGGAAAGCAGAATGAGACACTTTTTTTTTTTTTTTTCTCTCCAGAGTTTGGACTGTAAACTGCCTAAGCAGAACTGGCTTATGCCCTGGGAACCCTTTCCCCAGCCCAGTCACGAATGCCAAGTGATACTTCACTTCTCTGGTGAAAAAAAATGCTCACTGTGGGTAAAAAAAACAAGGTGTGACTGTCCATAGCCTTGTGACAGCCCCAGAAATGCATCCATCAACGCAGAGCTCCATCCATAGCAGTCCCACTGGGTTCCCCAAGCACACACGGTTATCAAGGCAGGTTGATCTCCTCAACACCTGGGAGCAGAAGTGACAGCTCTGCAAGGCAAGCCAAGAGAGTGCCGTCACCAGCAAGGGCACAGGCCCACAGTACCCGAACTGGGTCCAGTGATGGTAGCCAGGGTTAGCCACAACCAGCGATCGCTAGGCAAGGCTGAGGCTAAGCAATTAAGTCACATCAGTAAGACCTGGTCAGCATCAACACAGTAGAGGCCGGGCATGGACACGCACCTACTTTGTAGCTTAAAAAAGGACCAACAGCAAGGAACTGAGCTCAAACACGGCTCCGGAGGGGAGCAGGGGGTCAGAGTAAGGTGGCCAGGCTGGCTCTGGAGCTAGGGAAACCGTCAGGTACAAACAGGCTTGTAGCTAGCCCGCAGGGGAAAAGTCCCTGTGAACACCTCGGGGCTATCTAGTCACTGGCCCTTCTCCACTGAGTCTGACAAGCACTTTCCTTAACTAATAGCATTACACGACATGCCTGAACCTCCCTCAGTACAAATGTGTTTTATCTGGGAAGCATGTCTTGAATATGAAGCTTCCAGTGTTGCAGGATTTCAAGTCATCCTTCCCTCCCAATCCCTGGGACTGGTGGTTTATTTGTTTGCTGCAGAACATCATAAATATTTTTACCGGCTAGCAAACTTTTAAATCCAATTGCTTTCTGCATGAAATGAAACCCAGTGTGCATAATGCCCTTTCCTTCCCCTACAGTCATTTTTTATGCGTATATCAAATCACAGCAGCACAAACATGAAAGCACGAAGCGTAGGCAAGCGCTGTTCCACGCTGATCCTGATGAACACCCGCAGGGGCACCGAGCACTGTCCTCTGCCACTGGCTGCGAAAGGGCAGCACTTTGTGTCTTACCCACACGTCTGAGAATTTGCAGAATTAAGCTCTTACGAAGTATAATTATTCATAAATGTCATTGAGATCTGCCTGTGATTGCTGCTCTATTTCACTCTGCAATGAGGTAAGGATGGCATATGAATGTGAACGCTGGAACAGTCAGTTATTTTTCAGAGCGTCTCACTCATGCCATATCTTCTCCAGAACTTCCAATTACAGCACAAAGTGCTCGCTGTACTGGTGAGTTTAGCACTGCCTAGTGCCTACCCGCTGTGTGCCCTAACACACCAACAGAGAGCATCAGCCTCACACCCGCACTGTTAGCCTGCTGCCTCTGAAGGCAGAGGAGGAATCCCAACCCTGCGAGGAGGAAGAGCAGCTACTTTCATCGTGCTGCAAGGCTGGGTCACCTACACACAGAGAAACACCTAAATAGAAGCATCAGCTGATGAACCTCTTGGTTTTACTCTGTGTCAGGCTGAGCATAGGAACACATGACAGCGGTCATTTATTTCCTATATAGGTATTTCATAGGAATATGTATAATGGGAAGAAAGGTAGTTCGGAAATTTAGTCTGCAAATTTTAGACGAGCCTTTAGAGAAATTTCAGCAAGAGAAAAGGCTGAGTACTCACTGCTATCTTCCACCTGCATTTTCCTCCATCAGTCATGTTGCTTGAACAGGGCAGGGGTGCTCTGGCAGCTTGTGATTCTTTTCACCGTCCCCTGCTTTTAGCACCACGCTCTCGGTCCCAGAGCAAAGGAGCACAGCACACAGCCCTGAGCATCCTCCGCTGTTCTATCGCTACATAGGAAATACTTTACTTCCTTAGCACAATCATTCAGCACTGGAGCTGTTAAACAAATGCTCTGTACCACAGTTACACTTTTGAGAGCATGAAACAAATAATGATGTATGGTGGTGAGGCTCTTTTAAAGAGGTTATTATCTGTGTAATTGTTTTTTTTTTTACAAAGATTAATAATCATAACAAACTCTGCAGGTCAGGCATTACCACAAGATGAGTGGTTCTGACAATAAGCAGTCACCACTGCATTTAGTAAGGATGCTTAATTGAAGCTAATTTCACTAAGTGACCTTAACAAATAGCAATTTCCCTTTAATATGACAGAATGAGTGATTGTTTTTCATTTAAGGCAAAAACTTTCCATTTTTTTCCCCCTTCATGATCTAACTTTGAAGTGCAAACTCCTAAATGTCCTTTTATCCAAAGATTCAAAGGGCTGTGCACAGCAAAAGCCAACCTGCGAGGTTCTTTTCTATTTGTTCACATAAAGGATTTTACAGTCAGCTACTGAATACAGATTCTTTCTCTCAGAAATCAGAATACCAAGGCCATCCAAAGATCACACTAGTGGAACCACAGTGGATTTTGATGAATCTGCAAATTACTGAATCTTGAGGGGGAAAATGCAGCAAGCAAAATTTGTCTGTACTAGCCTCCGTGCATGAGGCACTTGTTACCTTCCCTCTGCAATCATATTCTTTCACATACAATCCAGCCAAATGACAGCCAGCAAAGCTGTTCCCTGCTGCTCCCTCCATGCCCTTTAATCAACAGTATGAAGCCAGGACTGAACCATGCCTTTCAGCCACACAGTTTCCCACTGGACAATAGCCCTCCCCATCTACATTTAATTTTAGATAAACAGGACCCAAATAGTCCACAATTCTGATTAATTTTGTGGAGTCTTTCAGACATACAACACTTGAGCTAGGAGAAAAATATCTAAAGTCAGGGGAAAGGATACTGAAAGAGGAATCCACACAAAAAAAACCCCAACATTAGACACATTCTCCTCTCAACAACGATATCAGTTTTCTTAACATGGGCTCTCGAACAGGACAGGGAAAGAAAATGGGCTAGGACTGAAGCAGCCACCCTGATTTTCCCTTAGACATTTCACTGGTTTATGCCTTGACTAGAATTAAGTGGTTCAAAAGGGCTGCTTAGCACTAAACCAAACATTTTCATTCTCCTAAGCAGGCCCTTACAGGTGCCACAAAGCACTTCTGAGATCCATCAGTTAAGACTGTGTCTCCCCCTATTCCAAAGCTCCTGGCATGACTGTTTAAAACAGTGACAAAAGCAATTCTGACAACTTAACAAGCATAGTAACAAAAACATTGTCTGTGATTCACTTTTATTTGCATGGCTGTGACCATGAAAAGATACACAGTAAAGAGACAGTACACTCACTCGAAATCAGCATTTTCATTAGGATAATCATTGTGTGAGCCTGTTCTCAACTATCACCAATTCTAACCCAGACACCTTTTATTAAAGTAAAAAAGTTTCAATCATTTAAATTAAGACTCCTGCAGTGTCAAAATGTAAACAAAAGAGAAAGGATAGCTTGGAGGAGGACATGTCAACAGCTGAAATAACCAAGATAGCACAGAAAGTATGAAACAAATAGAAATTGAGTCAATGCCAGCAGCAGCTAAATGCCTAAACTCAAGTGAACAAAGCACCCCCTTCACCTGCCCACTGAGAATTATTCTCAGTTCCAGATTTTTCTCTCTATTGCACTTCAAGGATGTTTTTTCCACTCTTGCCTCAGTGCTTCTCTGTGGTAGTAATGCAGCCTCTGAAGTTAAACTTACCAAAGCAATATTCTGAATGTATCCATGAAAACTACAACAGTCTCAACCTTGCTTCTGAACCAGTGTGGTTATATCAGAATGGCAAGTATCTTGGTAAGCAGCTAACTTCTCAACTTCATCTCCACCTTTAAATTCAACCATTTTTTCATATTTCTGCCAGCATGTTAGAAGACCTACCAGGCAGGGAACAAGGAATACATGGTATTAACTACTGCTGCCATTCAATTAGCATAAGTGGGGCTACAAGACTTCCAAGGAAAATAGTGGTGTGGATAAAGTCTTTGAAAATGCATTTTGCTAGAAGAATTAATGGTCATGATTGTAAGATCCTGTCTTAACTAACATACTTGCACGATTCAAGTCAAAATTGAGTATTGTGTCTACTGACATGACGTTGAAGATAGTGGTTCCTATTTATACCGACAGCAAACAACTAATCATTGTCCTAGAAAACAATCTTTGAGGTTCCCTTCACACATGCCTACTCTTAAAAGAGAGGCAAGCTGCTACATAACCTCTGTAGCATTAATTACTGGCACTTAGACAGGTTGGTGTCCAGGGAATCACATTCCCCAGCTGAAGTAAACACGGAATTCAAAGAAAGTCAAGTGGAGCTTTCTGTCTGGTTAGCTGACACACAGTCCTGAATTTATGGTTTTCTACACTTAAATTATTTTGCCATAAAGTTATACCAGCAAACTCCACCAGGAAGTTCTCTTTCCAGTATAGTTTAAAATGGTCACAAGAATTGAAAGAACTATACCAGCAGAAGACTTCTTGTTTTTAATAACTGTACCACAGGAGGGCTTCTGCTAAGATAGGGACCTCAGTAAAGGTCATGGGGGTTTTGGGTTGTTTTGGGTTTTTTTTACTGTTTTTATATCCCTTATGAGTTTAGCTGTATCTGCAGAAATTTATAGATTAGAACTACTTATAAAAAAATTTATAAATGGTTCTCGTCCTTATCCCAACTTGCTAACATAGATTGTACCTAATGAAATTAACACAACAGAAGTAAAAGCACATCACTTAATTATGAACAAGGTCTACAGCTGTAGAAATTTTCTTTCCATACATTCATATATCAAAATGAAAACCAGCTGGCAAGACAAAAATATAGATATGCGTATATGATATGCATTAAAGACTAATTTGTAGCAGCTTCTTTGGCACTCAAATGTCAAGAATATCAGTTTTCATTTCCTCCTTAGCATTAATGTAAAAAACTTGGGGATGTGACATGTCAAGATATTAAACCTCAGTAATAACCTAAAAGGATAAGAGAAAAAAAAACAACAAAAAAACCCACTTCTTTTCAATAAACCCTAGCACCTCAATGTGTAATTTCACTTATAAAGATAAAATCCCTAATATAAAACAAACCCACAATACCACAAATAAAGCAAAAGCCTTTTTTCAAATCCCATTTAATTTAACAGTAAGCTCCCAATTCAGATTAAAGTGAAATTGTTCAAAGGCCAATGAGGTGAAATGAGTGGGGTGCAGCCTCAGGGCTGGTAAATGCTGATAAAAAAAAAATTAAGAGATGGAATCATAAATAGATGTCAGCATTTCTATTCTTTATGTTGCTATACCAAAAATTTTGACTGAACTAACAATTGTATATAGCTGGGTGGATTTTTTCACCTCCTGACAAATCAAAGAAATATAAGTGAAAAGCAATCATGTGTCTTCATCAGCTTGAATAACTGAGGACTGTCTTTTAAGATCAAATGTCAAAAGCAATACTTATATAGTTAATAGTAAAAAAACCCTGGCTATCCATGATGCAGTTTTGAGATTTTCAAGATTTCTTGTAAAACTTGTCACAGAGCAACAATACTTCACTGTAATGACCCAATAAATAGTTCTGAACAGCCTTCTAACATTATCTGATATTGAGTCAGACCAAGCAGAACAGCAGAAAAAAGTAAAGCATCAGGTTCACATAGGTACTGAAAATCCACAAGTCCTAGTTCATTAGTATCCCTGAAAGTTGCTGTCAAAATGCTTTTTGAAACTACATAAACTTATCAATTTTCTTTAATTTCTAATAAAATAGTTCATATAATTCTTATGTGGCAGATCAGAAGTTCATCATTAAAAGCGATCAATTTAAAACCCAACCCTCATGAGAGCTGTAACCTAGCTACAATTAAATGGCATTGTTTTAAAAGTATTTATAAGTTACTTATCACCACAAGACCTGAGAATCATGTCCCCCCCCGCCATGTACTGCAAGACAAAATTGTTCTTGTGAACTTTCAAGTCTTTCTTCTCTTGTTGGTATATGTAGGGGAAAACAGGTCCCAGGAGGAGTTAGGAGACTACAGTCAGTAATTCCCCATCTTAAAAAAAGCTCTTTATCCCTTTTGGTACTTGGGAGAAAATACAAACGTGTAGCAACAAGAGAATTCTAGTCACTGGAAACATTCTAGTGTCTGTACCTTTTATGGTGCTCAGTATATAAAAATAGTATGCTTCAAATTACAGGATAACAGGAGTGGATAAGAGAGAGGCATTAGAGTGCTGCTAGTCACGTTAATCATATATATATTGATTGAATACTGAATGCTTTTTCAGTTTGTTTGACAAATTGGAACGGCTTTGGTAACCCCTCACTCAGATGTGTGTTCTGTCTCATTCCCTTTTACATCATTCATTAAATCTCCTGGGAATACACAAAGGCTCTCTTTCCTGGCTGTCCTCACAGATTTCTTTGCTTGCCAAATGTTCAGGTGCTCTCTCATCCTCCAATTAACACCTTACTGATCTTACAGCAAAAACCTGCAGTGAATTTAAAAATCCCTTTCTATATGCCTGTAAAATAATCCCTCTCTGCTGTTTTACTGTGCATGAAGAGGGCTGTGCTTCATGGGAGTTGTGTTACATGCCCTCTGTGAGCAAAAGTGACAGCTAATGTCACAGGAAATGCCATACTCCCTCACTAAGTTTAACCTTGGGTACACCTACATAGTTATGACATGCAGGAGCTACTGACACATACCGAGTCGACTTTTTTTTTTAACTTGTCTTTAAAGATAAGACATTAACATTCTGACTGTGCATAAGAAAAAGTTGGCAAATGGTACTTTTCTAAAAATAGCTAGATGGAGTGTCTAAAAAACACCTTCTCAGTGTTCCATACCTGCTCTTGGTTGCATCTTGTCTGCCTGCTAGACAGAAATATAACTGCAAGTACTACAGAGTCATGTAGACAGATAAAAATCAAGGTGAGTTGCATTCACTGCCTGTGTTGTACCATATATAAGAGTTTTGGATTAAAATTTAGTTACTATGCAAGTATCCTTGTTTTCGCATTTGGCAGAATAAGATTACAGTACAGTTTTCCCAAAATACACTGAATGCAACAACTTATGTCAAGCATTTCAGGTATTTTTAGACTATGCAGTAGAATGAACACTGCAAGACTATTCTTACAGTTCACATTCTGAGTCCGTTTGTACTTTAAAAAGTTATCTTAGACAATGCTCCCATCACAGATTATGATGAAAATTTCATTGAACTTGAACTATTTGGGAGTCTGGGAGGGAAGCCATGTCTTATGGTCCTTCATGTAGCATTACCCTGAGAAAGTTTCAGCAGCTATCCCAACACAGTTCAATTCTGAGATGCTGAACCAGGAGACTGTTTTCAATTATCAATACTTCACAGATCTCAGGATCACATCCTTATGATGGCTAAGAGTAACTTCATGAAATTCTTTTAAAATCTTTCATGTCATACTACAACCTGATTCACTTTCTTAAAAAAACAAAAACCCTGTATCTGATAAAATTTAAGCACATGAAATAGATTAATAAACAAATCCTTGGGAAACAAGGAACTGGGTGATAGAGAATAAGAAAATAACAAGGCAACATTTCCTACAGAAATACTTCTGCATATATAATTCTTGAAAAAGTCAGTGACATAAATTGATTTCTCAGTTGTGCAGATACATTCTGCAATATAATGTACTTTATAAAAATATCACTCATTCAATACAAGAATTCAAGTGTCTGCAGAACTAGAATATAGGAAAAACAATTTAGGGGGAAAAATGAAACTGCAATTCTGTAGTGCATGGTAGAGTGAAATTAGGTAATTACATTCTGAAAGGTACGTCTCAGAACAGAATTGTTCGATACATAGATCTCTACGTTTCCTTCCATTTCTAATACCAGATTTTGAAGAACATGCATACCATGCTCAGTTGATTAAAGCAAGAAAAAAAGCCTTTCAAATTTGGCAATTTTTTCCTCCCATGTTTCACATTCAGTTAGACTGATGGTGATTTAGTAGTAGCTTCCTCCATGTTAACCCCTGCAGCAACTTGATCTTTTCACCTTGTTGCATCACTTCACAATAAGCATGCCTGTGTTTTTCCTTACACTGAACTAGGCATAGTATCTAGATCAAATGCTGCTGTAGTCTGAGCTACGGGCAACAAGAGCTGCTGCTGCTTGCCACTCCACTGTAAAGAAGGTAATTGTTCCAAAGAAGCCCACAACCACCATGATCAGGAGTTGCCACTGCAGAAGGAAGTAGTTGCTGTAGAAATATGCAACTGCAGCACAGATGGACTGGGAGGAAAAAAAACACAATGTAAAAAGATAATCAGTGGAGATATCCAGGCTAGTATTACTATAGAAGGATTATCAAACTGACATATATACAGTTTAATATGCCAGTCTCAGTAGTATGCTTCTGTAGAAGATATACAATCTTAAAACTTCATTATACTTCAACATATGTCTTGACATGGTACACAACAGATGTAGTTTTTACTTGTTATTTAAACAGCCTTCACTGTAGAAAATGAACACCAAACTCAAAAGTATTTGTACCATTGCAAGTGCCATTCTCTGGTATTTTAAAACATTTTGTCTAGAAACAACACAGCCAAGGCTTTAAGATAACAGTCCAGAAAGCTATTTCCAGCTTTAGAGCATCACAAACAATTCTATGCCAAAATTCAGGATGAAATCCTTTGCAGAAACAACATCATTTCTCTCAGCTCATTAAAAAACCCAACCCAGTATTTCAATAACATTCCAACAGTCATACTTTCAAAAGGTTGTGTTGTGTAGTACCTGAACAAACTTGAAGATGGCAAAGGCAGGAGCACTGTCTTCTGAATACAGGAATCCTAAAATACTGAGAAGCTGGGTGTTAAAGCAGCTGTCTCCCAGGCCCAACAGAAAGCTGCAGAATATGGCCACCTCTTTGCTGAAGGAGAAAGAGAATCAAATTTAAAAGTCATTTGTTCAAACAGCTTACACATCTATAAACTATTTTTGGCAGACTTATTTGGAAACTGAGAATGGAAGAAAGTCACCAAACTTTAAAATTCCACTGGAAAAGAACTAGGAATGCCTGACTTGGCAAAAAGAATAGTTTCATCAGATTTTAATTTCTTGAATGCTAAGACTTCTGTTAGTTACCTGCAGTCAATTCTACACTGAATTAAAACCACTACAAGAACTCATTTTGGTGCTTCGAGCCACAAAACCCGCAAGGCAGTGATTAAAAGCTGAGACACACACATGGTGAGTTCATAAAAACTGCAGGAATATTAGAGAAATACCAATTTATTTTGCAGACAAATACTCCAGTTAAATAAAGAATAGGCACCTGCGCAGGCACAAATGCTTAGAATTGCAAGTTAGCAGCTGTGTCTGCACAAACTGACAACACTGTACTTTCACACAAATCGGCAAAAATACATCCCAAAAGATAGTTGCAATGATGAGATAAGAAAGCTCCCTATATTATTCCCCTAACATTCCAGTTCGACCAAGTGGACTTTGGCAACAAGTGTTCAAAGACTTTGGAAACCAGCGCAGCAGTGCAAGGCCGGTGGCTCCATGCTATAGTAAAATTGTTTTTTAAAACACTTTTAAAATACACTGAATTCCTGACTTCTAGTACAATAGTTGCTGGTCTCACTATTGTACTAGATGTCAGGAATGTCAGTTCTGAAGTGACAGAATTGCTACCAAACATCCTCATGCTTTTTATTCTTATGCCATTTAAGTTCCTAAATTGAGTGCACACTGGTAGAATATCCACCTTTAATTAAAAACAGAATTCCTGAAAGCTTTTTCTATGGAGTTAGTCACTACACAGAAAAGCAGCTTCGAGGAATTTTCTATTAGAAGAACAACCTGTTTATATACATCTTGAGTTATACCAGCCAAAGGAAAAAGTTTATATACCTTGGAATCATATAAGCAACATCATCGGTTCCTTCCATAGGAGCAATAGGGGCATCATTTGGCATGTTGAAAAAAATTAAATAAAAGGCTATGAAATGGACAACTATGCCAAGCATCACAACAGGGTTCCTCCCAAAGCGATTATTCTTGCTCAGTAAGCCAAAGATTCCTCCACCTGTATGAGTGGAAAAGATTGGATAATTAAATCAGAACTGAAGATGTAAAGAACAGAACCAAACTTAAAACACTGGGAAAAAAAATGCTGAAAACTTGTATTATAAACTTCCCCATACTGGATAACTAAAAGATTGTCAGACATGAAAACAGACCCAAGGAGTCTGCCAGATCTACCAGACCCATTTGCCAGATGACGTAACCTTTGGGCTGCTAGAGATGTCTGGGAAACACGGGCAGGAGATTTATCAGTTGATTGCCAATGAAGACACTTAAGCTTTTTACCAATATCTTCCCAGTAGCCACTGTTCTCTCCAGTACTGCAACAGTACTAAGAGAAAATGGATGGCCTTGTGCTTCACTCTTTTAATTGCAAAACCATGCATCTCTCTATGGATCTAAGTTGCCAGTGAACAAAGATAGTGTTTGGGTTTTTTGGGTTGTTTTTTTTTTTTTTTTAAAAAACACTGCAGTACTTGAGTTTAAGCAAAAAAAAATTTACTTAATGAACATTGCTTATATTCAATTTTCTTCAAATATCAGATCTCACTTAACACAAGCTAACTTTTTTAAAGAAAGAAATCTTTAGTGTAATAATTTTTTAATAAATTCAGAATAGTTACAACATCACTTAATAATAAAAATGTAAACAGAAATCTATTTAAAAAACAGAATATCAAAATGCTGAAAATCCCCTAATAACATTGTAGCCTAGTGTTTCACCCATTCTAAGTCTTATGTATTTCTTTGCACTAACCCCAAAAGAATACAAAATCCAAAAAGGATTCATAGTCATCAGTATTTCACATCCCAGTCCACATTCACTTTACATGGTATAATGTATAATTCACAGCACAATATGGAACCACGGTGACGATATTATTTCTAATATTTCTTTTTTTGTTCATGTAATCATTGCTGGAAGCTTGAAAGACAGTATTCAGTTAAATTAAAAAAAAACATTTTGAATAACTACATCTTAATCCTTTTTTGTCTAGAAGGTAGTAAATTTAGACTCACCCAAAATTTCTCCAACACCAATAAAAATACCAGAGAGACCAATAAGGCTTTTCTCTTCACTGCCAAACCTATTCACAGCACCAATACATGTTCCATATACTCCAGAAAAGAATGTTAATACTAAACCTTTGAAGAAAACCAAAGAAAATTTATTAACTTAATTAATTAACTTATTAAATAGATTAACTATTATGAAAGTTATGAAAAAATTCTTTATGTTTAAAGGCTGTTTTTCCCTAAGGTAGCTTTCAAAAACATATATTTAAATGAGGTACGCATAATGGAAGAAAACAGGGAATTTTAAACTATGTAATTATGATATTCTCTTATGTCAGTTTATAAAAATTATATTAGAAAAATCAGCATCACTAATCAGTGTCACATGCACTCAGGTTCAGTACTGCTTCTGTTGACACAATCCCTATATATATTTTATATTTCTACTTTTCAAGAACTTTGGCATTTCATACAAATGGAAAGTGCCATGTGAAATAACACTTAAAGTAACTGAAGAAATAAAGCACAATTTCAGTGTAAGTTCCCCCCCCCCCCAGTTATGTCATTCCTAAGAAAGACTCCCTGCATCCCCAAATACCAGTAAAGAGGTAAGATTCCTAAAATGAACTGCTACCTTTCTATACATATATAATGAACTAAAACTGAGAAAGAACAACTGCTGCTTGTTTAAAACTCTTCTTTCTACTGCCATTACTGTGAGGAAAGGTAACACAGCTGCATCCAACTAGCATGACTATAAGCAACCAGTGTAAAAATATCAATTTCTTAATAGAAAGTATATTTAAAACAGTGCAAAGTGTTATGTTTAAACAAAGAAAAGCAGTTAAAAAGTAAAGCTGTTTCTAATTCACCTTCTTTGTCTTTCGCTATTGCAAAAATATGGTACACCATATCCTGCTCTACATGTAGCATGCTACTTAACATTGTATATGAACTGCATATACCCCTCAAAAAAGGGATGAACTTTAAGTAGTCTTAACAATCCGACCGTTAATTTTGGAAAAAAAAGCTTTTGTTGGCTTCACAGGATTTTGCATTTTCCTACATAAGGTGGCAATATTGACCAGGAGCCACCAGGTGGCAGCAGCTATTTTTCCAAGCTGGACTGATTCTTTTTCTGCTACCTTTAAGACCAAATTGCATATTAATCAGGCAAAACCTGACTGACTCCCTTCCTGTGTTATCTTGCTTCACATTCCCATTGCACTAAACATCTAAGAGAAATTCAAGCTAGTTAACCTGGGTTAACACAACATTGGAGATGCTGTGAAGTAACTTGTAACTCAGATTACTGGCTGGTGCAAGCTGACTTCATAGCTACTATTGCTATTTCTTTACCAGAAGCTGACTGCAAACTTTGGCAGATGTTATGGCATTGTTTATAGTTTGTTCGCATCTAAGTTTTTCTTTTCACCTACAAGAGCTAACAACATAATGGTGATTTGGAGCTGAGGTTCAGAAGATGCATCTATTCTTCCTACAACTTAATTTGATCATAAACAGAACTGCATCAGAAGCCAAATAAGGAACAAGAAACCCCCCAAAAATCCGTTAGAGGATCCCAGTAACATTTTGAACATTTTATAGTATTTCTGTGGAAGAATCACCTCAGTATATGGCAAAAATAAATGTATTTTTGCTTCACAATTCATACCTCAGTCTAACAATGGCAGACCAGGTTTAACTAAAGTTGCTAAAAAGAAAGAGACCTCTTGCCACAGCAAATACTAATGACAAAAATACTTGAAAATGGCTAAACTTTTTCCCAATAGAACCAAGACTAAAATGAAGACTGTTAGTAATCTCCCATGCCTCAGTGGAGGGGACACTGAAAGTGTATTCTACAAAAATAATTTTAATTCAAATGCAATTGCATTAAACAATCTACAACCAATTGATAGTGTAATGCCAAATCACATAAAAACCAGCTATGTAAATTTTGCCTAACCCTCAGTTTGGGTGACCCAGAACTGTACTGAACCAAGCATTACTACATCTGCCAGTATTTACAGATTTAGGTGCACCGCTCCTCCCATACAGAAACACCTTCCAGAACACAGAAACGTCATAAGTGAGTAACTTGTTCAAAGTTAATTGAAATATTCAAATAATGTCTGCAGAGATACAGAATTGCAATCCTGCCCTGGGGTTAAAATTCCAAACAATGCCCTGACACTGCTACATGATTATACACTCTGCTTGCTTCATACCTGTGTAGGCTGTTGTAACACTGAGAAGCAGAATCTCTTTGGTGAAGCTTAGCTTTATAGATTTCTCTGTAAAGACATAATAATGGAAATTAATATGATAACACTATTAAGACAATATACACTTCTGCTCTTTGCAAAAATAGGCTAAAATTATGCAAACTGTGACTTTATTACAGCCAACAGAGCGCTAAACAAACCAACCCTGACCTGCCCTTTAAAAGAAATGTTTCATCTGAAATCCCTTTTTGTAAGAAATGCAAGGGGGGGAAATATTAAAGAGGGGATACACAGTTTTCAATTAGCAGACATAAGACATCTCTCAGTTCATGGTGATTGTCTCCTAAAAGGATAAGTAAATTCTCAGTGAAGATCCCCATGTTCTCAAAACAAACTTAACAGTCACAGGCAGACCACATCAAACTTCGACGGAAGCTGCAGATGCTCCAGTTCAAAATTGTTGTTTTTAAGTGGTATCATTTGATGACAAAATAAGACAACATGTAACTTCTCCTTTACCTTGTTATGTTAGTGGTTCTTTATTTTTGCACTCGGTTTCCCAAGTGGTGACCTGTTCTTTTGGAGCTCATCTACAGAAGGTATTGTGAAATAGCTTGGACCTGAAACTACACCAAGGAAGTACCCCTCCAAATTTCTCCTGGACTATACTAGTATGTAACTGAAGTGAAGTTTACTTCACTTTCTTTGCTTGCAGTTAAGCTTTGTTTGTATGATATGGTCACCTGAAAGGAGCACTTCTGAAGTGCAGGCAGCCGGCTCACACCAATCACACATCAACAATAATTTTACCACGTGTTACTTCAATGGTTCCCAAGATTTTCCAGCTGCAAGCTCCATTTCAGCTAGGCTCAAAATCACAAATACTCACATAGACAACTGAATTCCTGTCATGCTCAAAACTCACCAGTCCTGTGTCCCTGTGTGACCTGTCATCTCTGGTCTGAAAACCATTGCCATCTGGCAATCATTTTTCCAAGCAGGCCATGCCTGAAGTTCTATATTTGAAGTGGAATAACTGAGATGCATTCTTAAAACCTAATTTTTGTTCTAAGTGACTTGTACATGATCACATTATCAGCAGAATCATGGAGAGCTGGAAAGGATACGTCATGATTTCTTGAAACAACTCTTATGTGAAACAGTACTTACTGAAGGCAGCCACTGCTCTCATCATTTTGTTTTGTGCAGACCTGGGTAAATAAATGACTTAGTCAAAATGGAAAAAGAGTAACAACACTGTACCACTATACTGGAAGGCAGCTGAATTTTCAGATTTTCTGTACATTTTCTAGCCCAGCACTATATACTGGAATATGCTAATATATTATTAAAAGTTTCTGAGAATCTACACTACTAACCACAAAATTTGTTTGCTTTCTGTACTAGTGAATGCTGCTCAAAAATTAACCTGCTTAAGAGAATCTTTCTTCTGAGCACTTTTAGCTTTGAACATTTTTTCACTGGCATACTTACTGATGTTTTTCTAGCATTTTCATTGTTCTTTAAATAAAGCAAAAATATTTAAAACTGATACCTCAGGCAAAATTGTACTGAATCTATCTATCTGTGTACCTACACATTTCTAACGTATTTATCGGGGTGGCATATATATATATATTTAGAGAAGATATGAAAAACATGTTTCAGTATGTAAAAGATAACCTATAAAAAGGAGTAATTTCTGCTTATTCCAGCCTTTAAACTGGGCTGATGAGGGCAAGACAGACTATGAAAGGTAGATACATGTTTAATAATTATTAGTGGAGAAAAGAGGTAAAAGGTATCTTTCCAAAGGCACTTACTTATTAATGGAAAAACTTTATGTGCAGTACTGCACTCCACCCTTGAAAATATGCCATATAAAGAACATTAATTCTCTCTTGTTAAAATATATACACTTTTCTATTAAATCTGTAAATTCTACAGGTTGTTGATAACATTCATGTATCCAGTGTAGAGGGGAAAGTGAATGCACAATGTTCCATTGAGGAGTAGGAGCACAAACAAGTGTGTGTGACAACATGGTATTGCCATAAGCACTTACGAGCTGTCCCCCAGGATTTCTTTAGCAGAATCTTCCTCCCCTGGAGCTTTTGTATCCTCTTGTTTCCTAATCAGAAAGAACAGAACTGTGCCCACAAGACTGATAACAGTCAGAGCAATGAAGACAGTTCTGCGATCACTCTCTGTGGAAAAACAAAGAAGAGTCATAACTAGATGTGCAAAAGCAATTCAAACCAATTCAACTACCTTCAAAGAACTAATACAGACATACTACGTAACAATGTTTAAATGCTTACTAATGTTCTAACTTACCTTCCACATGAAGCAAAAGGTACCCAGCTGCTGGCAAATTCCTGTCTCAGTTATATGATGCTAATAAAATATCGGCGTATTAAAGAGTGTCACTTGCATTTTCTGCCATGCAAAGGCTATGACCAAGGAGGAGCCAATTAACAAAGGAAGTGCATAAATTATTAGCAGAAGAAAGCATATCTTTCAAGACTTATATAATTCAGAGTGGACATAGCAAAGTACCCCAAAACCCTTCAGATTCCTCAGACAAGCTCTTTAGCAGCATCAGAAATACTAGCACTGTAACATCATAAACTGGTAGGCTTGTAAACTACAAAGGCCTTAAAACCACTGAAACCTAACTGACACAGCATACAGTGTGCAGCTGGAGGAAGGTAACTGCTGCCCTATGCAAGAGCTCTGCTGCACTAACCAACTTGTTCGGCATGGGAAAGTCTGTAATATAGAAGTCATTCCCATTTACAAATATTAAGCAGAAAAAAAAAGCCACGAAACAGCTAATAGCTGTGATTGAACCAGGGTATGATTCTGAAGATACTGCCTACATTTGTATTTACTTCCCCTTTAGCTTAAAGGTAAACATAAAATTGTTCTACATCAATTAAAAATAACACATATGATTACACATCAAAAAAAAGTATGTGCTTCACCTTGAAATGCCTGTAAAAAGTGTCTCCAATACTTTCAATAACATTTAAGTCTTTATGTTAAAGATGAGGGAATGTGGGAGCTGACCTTTGAAAATTAACCTGTGCTGCACTACCAAGCCTATGTCTGTGGGGAACCTGAAAAGACAGATCTAACAGAGATATGAAGTGCACTATTCCTCTCAACCGGGCAGTATTTCTGAAGCCTGATAGCTATCATTTAAAAATCAACATCTTATTCCTGATTGACTATAGCAGAAGTATCTTCATCTTTTAAATGTTAAAAGAATTGACCCTTCTAGTAGGTATTTTACTTTAACACTACAATAAAGAAAACTTTCACAGTCATTATAGAACAGGACAATCCACCCTATTTATTTAGAAAATTATGGTTTTCCAGCAATAGTCAGGTTTTATAATTAAAATCTTACATTTTGCTCTATTTTCACCATTGCCATTTCCTTACCTGATACCCCACCGCACCTTGCCTTGCTTACTTAAGTGGAAATATCTGCTTTAAAACCAATGAGTCTCAACCACTATCCAGCTTCTTAAGAATATTAAGATTACTGTTCTCTCTCCTGCTCTTTATCAGTCTAGCACAATGTCAAACAAAAAAACTATAGTATTAATTACAATCCCATTAGGAAGTTAGTCTTCACAAACTATGCCAAGAAAGGAAGACTGAGTTCTTCACACACTCTTGCAGCAATGCTGCCAGTTTAAGCAGCAGCATCCGACTCTCAGTCCAGCTGCACATACCAACCTCTGTCTTGCTACTGCTTTGTGCCAGCACAATCAGTGCAGCCATGACGGGAAAAGAAAGGAAAACCATCCCAGTTCCTTTATTTCACAGGTTAATCAATCTCCAATCTGATTTAGGACAGTCTACACCAGGAACTTACTTCGGAACAAGATAGCATGTATATTAAACATATAGCAGCCATTCCAGAATACCTTTCCCCCAAACATGTGTATTTTGGCATAAACGTGTCTGCACAGGGAAAATCCCAGAGCAGCTGCTGTGGAAAACCTTATTCTAAACTAGCATTCCGAAGAATTTCATAGACAATATCCTACAAGAAGGTACTCAAAGTGCATTGCATGCAGGAAAACAACATACGTAATACAAGGGCCATGAGTACCATGGAACACTGAATCAAAAACATACTCCAAAAATAGAGTATATCTAACAATAAACTGGAAAAAAACTGTCTGCTATTGTACAAGTTCCCTGCCATTTTCCAGTTCATTATTTCATCTGTTTATTCATACTACCCTATTTTAAAGGGTGGCCTCTCACACAAACAAGCAATACTCACCTGATATGCGAGTTTTTCCTTGCCAAGCGAAGTATATATAGAGGTTTCCAAAAAACAAGCTGTAAACAAAAAGGACAGCAAAGGTGAACTGCACTTTTTGTGGTAAGATTAAGGCTGTAGCATCACGGTAATACTATTCTATGCAAAAAATAGTACTATGCAATTGTGAAAGAAACAAAGACACTAGTCACTCTCCATGCAAACTGCTTACTCTACGTAAAACTTCAAACAGTACAGGATTCTTCCCCATAATGCTGGCTATTCATTTTCAGCAATCAAGACACAAAGTGGTAGCAAAAATGAGGAAATCTGCATCTAAGTTGCCTCTCTCTAATTTTAGAAGGGTACAGGTTAGAAAGCTGACATATTTATGGAGATGATTTTGTAACACTTCTTTAGAAGAGTCATATGTTTTGTCTGAAGTATTGCCCCAGCGAGGCTAAATTGGTTGTTAACAGCTCAAGGGAAATTCTGTATTCCTACCTACAGTTTCCTGAAATACAGTAATTCTGAATGAATAGTGATTCAAAACAGCCTGAGACAAGTTTCCTCATATAAAGCCATGCATTTTACTCGCTGTAAAACACACAATTAGTTGGGTTTGTGGAAATTGCTGCTCTGATAATATACTGGTATGTTAATTCTGGAACATGAAACTTAAGGAACACAAGAAGTATGCCACTGGCTCAGACCGATGTTCTACTAATCCAGCATTCTGTTCCCACGACAGCATTAGCAATGCCATCTAGTGCAGGCTCACCAGCCCAAGCACGTTCTGCAATTCATTCCCCTCATTATCTCCCAAAACCCAGAATTGCTGTATTAAGGGTGGTAAAATGTATCTCTCTTCAGGAACCATTTGTGGACCTGTTGTCAATGAATTTGTTTGATCCCTTTTTGATCTTGCTGACACCATCCAACTCTACACCACCCTGTGGCAGCAAGCTCCAAAAGTTTAATCATCCATTGTGTAAAGAAGCACTTTATCTGTTTCAAACCAATCCTCTTCTAGTTTCACCAAGTGACCTGAGTTCTAGTACAGCAGCATTTAGTGAGCAAGAGTTCTACATTCAGCTCACCTACTGCCTTTGTGTTTTAGTAACCCATCAGTACAATCCTCCTCAGACAATCTTTCTCCAAAGGAAAAGAGCCCCAGCCTTTTTAGTCTATCCAAGTCAGCAGCTCTATTTTCTTTCGTATTTTTGTTATTTTTCCCTATACCCTAATTACATTATACTCTCCCAAGAGGCATAAACCATATCTGCACAAAATACTCAACAGCAGCAACACAGCATCCACTACCTTGTTCTCACTACCTTTCTTGATGCTGAGGCTTTTGTTGACTTTTTTGGTTGAGGCAGCACTCAAAGCTTAATATCAGAGAACTATCAGCAACAAGACTTCTTTTCTGACTTCTGACTGCCACGTCCAACTTTAGTATCTTCACTTCAACTTGTCAGTGAGCAGCCAGGTCTGACTGCTCCCTCAGGGAAGGGGAACTAGGAGTCAAGGGGGATTACACATCCAACAGAAAAGTTGCCTCATGCCAGCTAGAGCCTAGCCTCACAGTACTCAAGCAGGGCAGACCCAAAAATTGTAGGCAGGGTCAACCAAGAGTCCAGACCATCATACAGGTTTGTGTTGACAAGGCAGGTCTGAGGTCAAGCCAGGAGGCCACTCCATAGACCAGAGTCAGGTCCAGTGATTGCCACACAGGTCCACAGTGACAAGGCAGAACAACGCCAAGATGAGAAGTCAGTCCATGGATCACCAGGATCCATAGCCAGGCACAGTCATGACTGTGGCTGAGCTGAAGACCCATACTCCTCCAACGCAGCTCCAGAAGAACTGAAAGCCTAGGGCTGAGTTTAAATAGGGCTCCTGGGCGCATGGGCAGATGGGAAGGGTGTGGTGGAGATGCCAGGTGAGGTTGTTCAGGACCGTTAGGGCTTATTAGTGTAGTCAGGATCCTGACACAAATTAGCACAGCCCTCCACAACCAACAAGATTTCTATTATGTATGTCAAACGCTCCCCTAACAGAAATGTATCTTTTTAGCATGTTGAGAGCAGAGGCTTGCAATATGTAACCTTCCTTTGTTGTTCTATAATGCACAATAGCAATAGAAATGTTGCTTCCAGCTCTCCCTCCCACTTCACTGACTACAAGGTACCAGTGGAGTATTTTTTGATGCAGTCTCCAACTTTATCAAGAAGTGTAAAAAGTAGAATGTGTACACAACCAAAAAAAGATTAACAAATAAAGCTTACCTGGACTGTAAGAGTGCCCAAAATACTCCACTGTTCCTTCCAATGGTGTTTTCATCAGAATTTACAGTCAAGCAATTTCCCTGTGCTGTCCAGAGTACTGAAATATACACAATATATTGCTCAGGAAATAAAAATATTTTAGAGGTATATTCAAATATAGCAAAGAATAGTAAGCAGGTTAAGAACAATGCTTACCAGCAGCTGCAATGCCAATAAAAACAGAAGCAGTGTAGAAAGCCCATGCAGCAGGTTGGATAAAAACTGCAATATACAGGCTAGAATAGAACAGATCAGTTTACTGAATATAGACTTAAAGTGGACAATGCTCTTTAACAATCAGATATCTCACTTAGCTTCTAAATGAGCTACTCTCTCCTAAGTGACACTGGAAAATAGTTTAGGTCATATGTGAAAAAAGTTAATCTTTTTACTCCACTAAGCATGTAGAATTTTATTTTTTTTTTACATATAGTCATTAATCTGAGACCACAATCTGAACTTCACAGTCAGCAAAGTCTGGAAATGATGTGGAAAAAATACACTCTGCTTCCACTAGGCTCAAGTACTCTGCAGTAACACGTCTACTGATACAGACTGTCTCTGCAAGATACCTTCCTTAGCCAGTATAATTTCATGTATGGCATGGTAGCTTTAGGTGTGAAAAAATGAAAGAGAGATTTCAAAGGCAGCAGACAAAAATTCAAAATTAATACTTACCTATAAAATATGCCACTAACAACCATGGAGAGTTGAGGTCCTACTATTGCAACCACTGAAGGTGATATGAGATTTGATGCAGAGAATACTCCATAAATAATGGACATGCTACATAAATGAACAACAAAGACGATTAAGTACTTAAAATAAAATATAGGATATAAGTGCAACTGATTTAAAAATGTTCAGTCGATTCCAAAATATCAAGTTAAGTACATACATAACTTAAGTAACTGCATAACTTGCATGGTCACACATTTCCTTGCTTTCTTCTGTTACCTTCACCTATTGCATCTATATGGGTATATAGGAGTGTAAAGCATTTCTTAGATTGCTGAATGGAGCCCCAAACTATTGCAGGCAAGCACATCTTGTAATTTACAACACACATTTGTCAAACTGTGTCTTAACAATAGTTATTGTATTTTTTGCCCAGTACTTCTAGAGGAGAATATTCCAGATCCTCATTCGATTATCAGTGAGGTTTTCGTTTTCTGCCAAATATGCCACAGAAATTTTATAGATATATTTTGTGCCGGTTTTATTTTTAGTTTAAATTAAGACAGTAAACCCTTCAAAGCAGCAACCAGGTTTTCCTATATGACAGATTAATTTGGCATATAAAAGGTCCCTGATCATACTTGGCAAGTTTGGCTATGCCAGGGCAATAAACAAACAGAATAGCTTTCCGTGGCTTTGCTTCTCATCTTTCTGACTGCTCCTTTCACATTTATGTTGCAGTATTTCCTGGAAGTTGATCCACACCACCTATCCTACATAAACACACAGAGGTGTACAAGGGTAAACAACCAAGGCCTTAGTTAGTAGTTTTATCTGAAACTTCCACATTCTTCATCTCGTAAGACAAAATGCTGAGAATGTGATGACAGTACGTTGGTTTTTCTCCCTACAAAGAAAACATGCAAAACAGATATGTAGTTCACCTAGAAATAATTCAGAGTAGAAGTAGAGTGAATGTGAGAAGCCTATGTTTTAAACTGTTTTAAGTATGTTATTAAATTATGAAGTCAGCAGAACACTGCAATCTCTTGAGGGTGTATCTCTACCAGATGGAATTATAACTAGCTTCACCCTGCAAGGAGCAAAGTATTAAGAAGATATGTGTAAATTACCTTGTGTAGCCACTGCCATGAAAATCCGTGTTGTTCAAATTTGTGATAACTGTTTGCTGTGAGGAGAACATCATACATTATAATATGTTAGAATATATCCTGTAGTTTGAGAACACTTGCATCAGTTTGAAGTCAGTATCAAACGTTAGAATTAATCCTTAATAGACTCTACAAAGTACTTAAAATAATTTAAAGTGCTAATTACAACTCACAACACCTCCACAATGAAGGTGAAGGAGATATTTTGCAAGAAAACATCTATATTTGAAGCAGTAATTAGTACTTCAGGATTATATCATGATTTCATCAGAAAGCTTAAAATATTTCACAAAACTTTTGTTTCACTAAACACCCCTCTTACGCAGATATGTATGACTACCTTAATTTGAAACATGGGAAAAAAAGGAGAAGTTTCAAAATACTCTTAATTTGACCTAACTATGAGCTTCTGATAAGACTTTCCGTTATTTTCAGCTTCCTGTTATTTCCCTGTTCCTTTTTTTTTCCCTTCAGTCAGCTTTAGTGATCATGAGACCATGAAATGAGTTGGACTGGCAGGCAGATCTGATTGAAAGTCACTTGTAATGACTTTAATGACAATAAATTACATGGTTGCATGATCACTAGGTCCAATTCAGTGGGGTGCTGTGAAGTCATTGCAGAACTTCTAAGATCACTGGGCTGTACTTATGTACTTATGTACAGTATCACACTGCACTATGACTTTTACAAAAACTATCCTAAGTAGTTATTTCTATAACGCAGTGAAGGACATTTGTATGTCTGAACCCAGAAAGGATTCTTCTTGCATGCAAGAAAAGAGAAGCTGTAAGACCTGTAGGCTCAAGAGGTATGTTGAAATCTAACTGTCCTTCAGGCATATAACTAACATTGAAAGCAATGTCAACAACTCAGTAAGTTAGAGGATCTGGGCTAAGTATGTCAGCAGAAGGATTCTAAAAATTTAAACAGCAAGAGTGCAACCTGCTTTTAATAGTAAATTTGGATTATTTTACGCCCAATTTTGCTTCAGCACACAAAAAGATACCCAATACTAATGCAGTAAATTACTTATTCAGATGGAAGGTGACTTGGCAGTTCCAGCAATTGTGGAAGTCTGACTACTTGTCATGTGTTATCCTCATACTCCCCCTCAATGTCTAATTTGTTAGAACAGAAAAATACGTTAGATTAGGAAAAGCACTCCAGGAAAAACTAGGGGCATAGTTAATAATAACAACAACTTAGGCAAATATTCCAAAAGGGACTATATAAAATAATCAGAAATATGGAATGCCCAATGTAATTTAATTGTTAGATATTGCAAGCGTCAAAACAGACACTATTTTAAAGTTCAAACATGTGGTAAGATTAATTTTCCACTTTCTAAGCAATCAGACACAGTTACATATGTAGCTATGCTATCTTAAAGATATAAACTCCTTAATTATCCAGTTAATCAACTTAATCTAGTTAACACTAAACTAAAAGGAGACAAAATGTCAAGGTGTCTTGCACATTAAAAAAATCCCAAATAAAGCAATTATTACATTAGAGTACACAAAAGACAAGAAAGGATTAATAACTGTGATAGAAATGTGGCATGTTTTGAAATTTACACCTACCGCAATATTTCCACATGTTTGGAAAGCAGTGAATATAAACATAAACGAGACTCCCAAAATAATTATGTTGAAAAGTTTTTTTGATTCAGGAGACATTTTGTGTTTTCTTGCGAAGTCCTCAGCTTCAGTGTGGAAAAACACTATTTTCTTTTAAAAGTTTTCTCTTAACCTCTGTTAAAAACAAACAAGCAAAAAGAATAAAACAAAAAAAAAGAAAGCTTCAAAAATTATCATTACTTAGGGCTACTTATTAGCTGCTAGGACATAACCATCAACTAATCAAGAAATCAGGTAACTCTCTTAAATAATGTACAGCAAAATCAGTAACTCCAAAAAAAACCCAACAAACCAAAACCAGAGAAAGGTCTGGTACAGAAGGTAAAGACCAAGATTCTCTCTACCTTTTCCCATGAAGTTGACAGAGCAGACTGCAGTATGTTACTTCATGACATCACTTTCCCCCAAAGGAAGCAGTTTTCCAAATATCGAGCTAGTTCATCAGCTCAGTTTCTTGCCATTGTTCTAAATCAGAATTCTGGTCCACAGCCTTTAAATCACCTGACGAAGGAAAGATGAGACATTTGTACAGGAGTCATTTCCATGCATGTTGGACAGGAAATAAGGAACATTTCACAATCCAGATCAGCTGACCCAGCCTAGAAAGCCCCTGTGCACTATGGGAAATGCAGTTTTATGAAACCACACTTTTTCTACTTGAAAGGTTAGAAATCTCCTAAGCCTTAAAATAAAAAGATCTATACTAGTTTTTAAGAATTAATATCTCTATCCACTAAATAATAACCAGCAAGATAAAAGAACAGTCTTAGAAATTCATCTAAGAAAACTGCCTAATTAGCTGAATTAAAACAAACAAATAGTCATTCCAAGGGGAAAATTATTCCCACCTCAGAGAAACTACATAGCTCAATGCTACCAACACATATGCCCTGCACAGTGCTTCTGCCTTCCATTGTTTCAGTGACTCAGGAGAGGAAAGTCTTCATAATCTTTCACTGCTTTGTCTCAAGGAACAACATTCGTCTTTAGTAATTACATATCCTTAATATTATACTTCACAGTATTTCTAAATAATATATTTAAGAGCAATTGATCTTTTAAGTTTTGAAGATCTCTCTTAAAACATCAGCAAAACTGAAAGAGGATCGCACATCTTGTACCGACTGAATGGCTGCTTCTTACTTTTAGTATCTTCTGTCTGTTCTGTTGGGCCTCCAAGTCAGGATTGGAACATTCAGCTAAAGCAGCTCCACTTAACTGCTGGCCAAAGAGGAAAGGAAGGCAATTCAGAACTGACTGAAGTAAATGACAAATCAACAAATTTTACCTCTGCTACCTACAGTAGAGGACTGAAATCAAATCCGTATCCCAGCTATCATTACATATTTAATACTCTTTTAATTCCCGAGTTGTTTTAAAAAATGTAGTTTTTTCAAAACAGTATTTATTTTTTACTTGTGGAAGAAAGTCAGTAATGATTATTCAGAGGTTGCTTTGCAAAGATCCAATTAGAATATCAAGGTGGTTTTTTTAACACAAGCAAAGCTCTCTTCTTTTTTTATATTATGAATTTATAGTAACAGATTTTTAAGATCCTCTAGGCACTGTGTCCCACTCATGCCTTCTTCCCCTTGTGCCAGCATAAGCATTCATTTAGCTGCACAGCAAACTGGGCTGCTGTGCTGGACCAATTCTTTTGGCAACAACAGCAGCTTGTACTGAAGTGACTGAAACTAGGGAGGAAGGGACACTGGAAACTCCCTCTGTCACTTTAAGGAAAGGATTTCAGCAGATGAATCACAAAATTTTTCATCAATATTCTCGGGGAAAAAAGAACAAACAATATAGCATGAAGCAATACAAAACGTGAAAACCAGTACTAGTTTATTGGATTTCTTAAGTCTTTTGTAGGAGGAAACAAACTGTTGCTTCTGGGTTTGTATTTATGTCACTGCTTATTTTATACCTTTTCAGTGATTAAACACAATTACAGTAACAATAAGGATTTCAATTCTAATACTGATTTTGCTTTCTTGTATTGATAGTGTCATTGCATAAAACAAATCAGTAGAGAACTGCCTCTTCGTTTCTATTCTTTTTTGTAACATAGCATTATGAAAGAGATGGGTAGAAACACTTATCATGGTTGTAAGATGAGAACTAGGTGTTATTGTTTATGCTTGGAGTTTGGGCGTTTTAGTCAGCGCCTGAAGTGACAAAGCGACAACTTTTGGAGTGGGGGAGCAGCTTTCACCGAATTCCCTAGACAAAACTCAGGGAATCTGCTTGTCATCCCTACACAAGGGCCGTGCTAATCTTCTCCCTTGTTCCAACTGTACCACGCACGCTGCCAAAGCATGAACTTGCAGAGATCGCTGTGTGTGAAGGAGGATTTCTAACGTTTCCCAGCTCGGCTGGCAGCTCGCTCCCAGGCACCGATGCAGCCGCGGGAGATCGCCTCGCCAGCGGCCTGCGGGCAGAGGGCTGCCTGCACGGCTCTGCCACCCCACCGCAGCGTGCATCCACCGCGGCGCGGACCCGGGAAGCCTCACCAGGCACCGCGACCGGCGGGAGGTGAAGGAGAGCCCGCGAAGCGCCCGCGCCCGCCTGCCAGGCCCCCCTCACAGCGCCGACCGGAGCACACGCCCGGCTGCAGCGGGAGGAGGCAGGGCGCAGAGCTCCCGCGGCAGCTGCCCCGGGAGGAACGCCCTCACGGCAGCCCGAGCCGAGGACCCCGGCCCGCCTCCCCTCACGACCCGCTCCCTCCACGTCCGCCATCTTAAACCGTCACCTCCCCGCCCGCGCGACAGGCGATTCCCTTCATTAACGCTTTTTTTTTTCACGCGGCGGAGGTTTCCCGCCCCTCCTCCCCCTGGCAGAGACTGGCCTCGCCTTATTTCCGTTTTTTTACCGTTTTCGGCACACATTGTTCAAAATTTCCCCGCCTCCGCCGAGTCCTTCCGGGTCACGGCGGAGCCTCCTTAACAGTCACTTTCCACGGCAGGCGAGTTCTTAATTTAAAGGCCGTTTTTCCGCGCGCCTTCCAAGGCCGCCTCCGGGATCCGCGGCCGGTGAGGAGAAAAAAAAAACAAAGACGAGGCTGCCCTCGGGGAGGCGGCCGCCGGGAGAGGGGCAGGCGGGGCAGCGCGCGCCGGGCGGCGCTTTCCCTTCCGGGTCGCCGTCGGCCATTTTGTGGCGTTAAGTAGGCGCGCGCGGGCGGCGCCCCGCTCATTTCCTCGCAGCAGCGGGCAAGGGCGGCCGCCGCTGGCGCTTCGTCTCCACTCCGGCCTTCGGCCGCCTCCCCCCCGGAGCCCAGAGGTGGGTGCCTGCGCCTCCCTCTCCGCTGAGGACCCCGCGGCGTTCCCCTATGCCCTGCAGCTCTCCTCCTTTCTGGACTCTGCTGGGCCGCCGCTCCGGCGCCCCCCCTCCGGTGTGAGGCGCTTCCCCCTCAGGGCCGCGCCGTCTCCTGACTCGCCCCCCTTCCCCCGGGTTTCTTCTCCTCAGCCGCCGCCGCCCCTCGGGGGCTATTGCCCGCCATGAGCTACGGGCGCCCTCCGCCGGACGTGGAGGGCATGACGTCCCTCAAGGTGGACAACCTGACCTACCGAACGTCCCCGGACACGCTCCGGAGGGTCTTTGAGAAGTACGGCCGCGTGGGCGACGTCTACATCCCCCGGGACCGCTACACCAAGGAGAGCCGCGGCTTCGCCTTCGTCCGCTTCCACGACAAACGCGACGCCGAGGACGCGATGGACGCCATGGATGGGGCCGTGCTGGATGGCCGTGAGCTCCCCGGGC
>NW_010973093.1:1715584-1721370 GCF_000737465.1 Haliaeetus leucocephalus | reverse complement strand
CGCCCGGCCGCCGCAGCCGCAGGTGAGGGCTTGGGAGGGGGCGGGGGGGGCAGCGGAGTTTCGGTAATAAGGCGGGGAGACCGGGCTTAGCCATGCGCCCGTACGGCGGGGGCCGCTGGGTTTTGTTTCCTTTTCCGAGCGAGTTCCGCGGCGGGGTTGGGCGGGGGGAGTAGGGGTTTAGTAGCAAGGGCACGTGCAGTTCCCTCGGAGCGGAAGGGTTTCGCCCTGTAGTAGATTTAGCCCCCGGCCACTCGCTGAACAATGGCGCCTTCTTAACACTCGTTTTCTTGCCCACGTGGGTCCCGTTCCACTCTCCCTGTCCCGAAGTAGTCGCTGAAGTTTGTTGCGCCGCCCGTGTTCAACTTGTAACGCGCTTTTTTCCCCCTCCTGCTGTGTTTTAGCCCTAGAAGACGACGCCGCAGCCGATCTAGGAGCAGGAGCCGCTCTAGATCCCGCAGTCGGTCCCGCTACAGTCGATCCAAATCCCGGTCTCGCACACGCTCTCGGTCTCGCTCCACCTCGAAGTCCAGGTCTGCCAGGAGATCCAAGTCAAAGTCCTCGTCTGTCTCCAGATCCCGGTCCAGGTCAAGATCCCGGTCCAGATCTAGAAGCCCTCCCCCTGCCTCAAAGAGGGAATCCAATTCTAGATCCAGGTCTAAGAGCCCTCCCAAGTCTCCGGAAGAAGAAGGAGCTGTATCTTCCTAGGAACATGGTAATGTACCTTGGGATCAGCACATGTTGCATGTTACTTTATTATAGCACTTAGGTGGGGTGTTGGGTAGTTCTTAGAGTATTAATAGCCTGAACCAAGCGGATCCTAACGGGGCACATTGTTAGTTGGTTTTTTTTTCTTGAGCAGTGCTTTTTGGTTATTGGTTTAGGGAAATTAATACCAAAGTGCTTTCTACGGAGAAATTTTTTTACAGAGAGAATGTTTTATTGAGAGATTAATGGCTTGGTTTTAATAAAATATTGTATGAGACGCAACCTATGATGAAAATGACTATTTCTTACTGTATTTATCCAACATCTGCATTTTCCCCTTTAAAGCTGCGGTCTCCTGTTTGCTAAAAGAATATTGGCCAGTATTGCAGATTTTAACTGATTTGGCTGATCCTCCAGGGACCAGTTTCTGTGGGCGTGTATTGGAGCAGGTTTGTCTTTAAATGTTAAAGATACACTATCCTTTTATAATGGAAGATCGGTTCAGTGGCCGTTATACTGACTGGAGGTAATAACTGTTCTAGAAAAGTGGCAAATTCCTTGCAACGAGAAAACCATGGAAACTAGTTTTTCCTCAAGTCGACATCTTGAAGAGGCATCTAAGGATACACCGGGTGGGGAAAGGATAGTGTGTCTTTAACCCTTCAAACTGTTTGGTCCTATTTTTAAAAGGAAAGGGCCTAAGCTAGCTCTGAAGTTAGATAATTGTAGCAAAATTAGTCACACTTTGTTTTGAATGCTAAGTAGAGTTTAGTTAAGTCTTTATGAAGAAGTATTAGTTTTATAACTTTTATGTAACTTTTGATAATCTATTGTTGAACAGGCTGAATTGAAGTTAATGGTGGCTTGATCTACAGCCTGATGCTTACTCTTCTTTGTAACTAAATACTCTGACAGAACCTTACATTTGGCCTCTGAAGTAAAGCAACACATGGGGGGGAGGTGGAACACTATGGAAATTCCTAAAACTTAATTAAATTAGGCAAAGCCAGTTGAAACACAACTAGAAGTATACCTGAAGTCATCCACACAACCAAAAGAGACAAGGTAGAAACCTGGCTGAACTTTTGTTTCTTCAAACCTAGATGCATCAGATAAATGAGAATCTACATAAAGGACGCCTTTGGGGGGAAAAGATCGCTTGAGTCTTCAGTCCATTGGAGAGACCCCTGGCACGAGCAACCAGCTGTTGAAAAGGTTATTTTGTAACATTTTGTCTAACTTTTTACTTGTTTAAGTTGCGCCTCAAGTGGCAGATTTTACATTTTATGTGCCATTTTGTTGCTGTTATTCAAATTTCTTGTAATTTAGTGAAGTGAACGACTACCGATTTCATTATTGGCTTGGATATTTGAGGTAAAACTTCATTTTTGTTTATATAGTGCTGACTTTTATTTGAAATTAAAACTGATGGTAACTTGCTGCCTCCAGTTTCATACTGAGGAAACATGCAGCTATTATATGCTGAGTAGCTAACTCTGTCAAAAAGTATTCTCAGTTTTGTCTTCATTCCTTAAATAAAATTCTGCAAAACTTCAATTTGAAACTTACTGTAAATGCTTTTTTTTACTTTGAATTCAAATAGTATCTTCAAATTCAAATTGGTAGAAATCTTTTCAGGTGACAGTTGATATTTGAAAGGATTGTTTTATCAGACTCAATTCTAATCTCTTCTCTTATGTATTTTTGTGCACTAGGCGCAGTTGTGTAGCAGTTGAGTAATGCTGGTTAGCTGTTAAGGTGGCGTGTTGCAGTGCAGAGTGCTTGGCTGTTTCCTGTTTTCTCCTGATTGCTCCTGTGTAACGATGCCTTGTCGTGCAGAAACAAATGGCTGTCCAGTTAATTAAAATGCCTGACAACTGCACTTCCAGTCACCCGGGCCTTGCGTAAAAATAATGGAGCATACAGTGAGCACATCTAGCTGATGATATACACACCTTATTTTTTCCAGAATGGTAAAACTTACCAACCTACATATATGAACTTACATATGAGAAATGTAATGTTAAGAAAAGAAATGGTTCATTCCTTTGTAAGTACTGATTGGTGTATCTTTTGCTTAAGACATTCTGTACTATACCCACTGTCTCTGTAGTTAATATTAAACATTTCTCTGTGTTAACTTTTCTCAACTTAATGTCCGAGTCAGCTTATTTTTAGCTTGAAAAGATTTCTGCAATTATACTGTCAATGTTTAACTTCTATATAGTAACTGAATGCATTCTACTGCTTATGAATTTTATTTACAGGGGTTGCTTTTAAATTACTATGGGCAAACTTAACTAGTATTGTGACTAACCCAAATGTTGTATGGCAAGTATTGCACACCAGTCTATAAACACAGAATCAGACAGGTCCGCTGGGCATTGTTATGGAAGATACACACTGAGCAGTACTAATTGCATTTGCTGTGTGCTTGCCCTGACTCAACAGGCTGCTGCTTGATGGTAGCTAATCTTACAGTGATGATTTTTTTTCTTGATTTGCGTACCAAATGAATTGTAACTTCAACCATCACATGTCAAGGGTTATTGTAATGCCTTGTTAACTTTATGCATGTATGTTAAATGGGAATGGAAACATCTGAATACTTGCAATCTGGCTTGATTGAGGATTAAAAGTACTTTTGTACAAACAGGAGTTTGTACGTTCCAGGACTGCATGGCTAGTGGCAGTCTATGCAGATGCATTTAAAAAAAAGGGGCTGGCTTTTGTATATGAATCTTTGGCAAAAAGCTTCAGTCCTGAGAAACAGATCTTACGGGGATATTTTTTTATCTTGAAAGAGTGCAGTTAACTTTTCTTCATAGCTGAAGTTGTGAATTTAAGTTGGATCTTGTGGATTGTCAGGTTAAGCTATGTTGTGTAGTGGCTTACATAATGGAATTGAGTCTTTGAACTATTACATGGTCTTTGAGGAGGAGCACAAATTTCTCAAAAGCCATAGCTGAAAAATTGAACAGCTTTATTTTTACAATGCATGTTTTAAGAATTACTGCTAAGGGGATCTGCTTCCTGAAAAATATGCATGGGGTTTGCTGTAAACAGGACTGTTTTCTGCAGATCCGTGCTACAGTGAACAGTTAAGTATCATCTTGTATTGGAACGAACAAGTGGAATAAACTTAAGTACCATCTGATTGTGCTAGTGAGATGATCATCATTTCAATTGTATGTCTTCCTGGTAGAGAAGAGCTGGCCAGGTGCTCTTTGTCTGCACTGAACGAATGTAAGGGAACATGGACATGCTTCAGTTTCCATTTGCAGAGCAAAGCTTCAATAGACCAGTCGGCACTGAGGGGAGGAAATGCCAGTGTGTGAAAACAATAACCCACGTTTATAACTTCTGCAGTAATTATAAGAGACCGTCACCAAAACTTAATACAACAGTTCACAAAACTGTGTTTCTAACAGTTTTCTAGTCCACAGTAAATTAGTGGTTATTGGGTCATTTTCTGTTTTGGTTGCTTTGGTCTGCTACCCCTAGGATTTACTTGGCTAATTCCAGCCCAATTCACTATCTGTGAGGAGCTTCTCTAGAATCAGTGCGGTGGTGCCTCTGAGAAGTTAACACTCTTTAAGAGCTAAGACAGGAATTAAGATTTGAGTCTTAAATATGCAAAAGAGTTTACCTTCGGACTTGATAAGTAGTCCAGAATTGAGCATGTGGATTCTTTTCCAGCAAGAAGTAAATTGTAGTTAAAATATCTTCAAAGTCTGTATAGTTTGGGGAGGTTAAGCAGTCTTGGTTAGTCTCTGGATTCTAGGTACAGTTAAATATGCCTGGTTATGTGAAATGGTAATTAAAAATCAATTATGCATCTGTATGAAAGGCCTGAGAAGCATGGCCTAAGTGGTTAGTTAACGACTGCGCTTTCTCTTCACCCACCCTCCAGTGGTATTTATATGATAACTTAATGCTGGAATCACCCCAAGAATAACAAGTTTGATAGCACGGTATCACCATAAAGCCTGTCACCTGATCTCTTGACAGTGTTCTCAGTACTACTTGAACATGAACTCCTACCAGTTTGTCACAAATCAAAGATAGTGGAGTGCTTTAATGTACCTTTTGGGTCAAAAAAGACATCAGATCCTAAAATAATGTCTACAGGAGCAAGAGAGAGCAGCTCCGGCGATACCCGCCCCCAGGTGAGCCCTAGAACAGGTATGTGGGGCAGGTGGTTCAGCAGACAGCTTCTCCGGCAGTTGCGCAGGCACTGGGGCAGCTCCTCGCTGTCGGACAGGGTCACTTCAGCACCGCACTTGGCAGCCAACACGCCGGGGAGGCTCACGCCGGCACCCACCTGAAACCACAGCCTGGTCATGGGGAGGGAAGGGTGGATGGGGCCCCTGCAGCTCCTGCCGGGGTCGGGGCTGGGAGGGAGGGAGGGCGGCAAGAGGGTCCCGTCGGTACCTCCAGCACTCGCTTGCCGGGCAGGCTTCTCCGGTGGACCCAGAGGTACTGGGCCAGGACCACGGCGCAGGGCCACACGTACATCCCGTACTGCGAGTCCAGCACCTGAAACGCACCGGGTGCGGCGCTGGGGTGGGGGGGGGCTCCCAGTTTTACCGCCCCGCTCCCCCCTTGCTTCCCCCCCCCGCCGGGAGGTACCTCGGGGATGCGCAGCGTCAGCGCCGCCGGCCCCTCCGCGAAGCGGTACCTCCGCACGCCGCCCCGCCGCCGCCTCGGCTCCCCCATGGCCGCGCCGCCGCCCAATGGCGGGCGGCCACGTATGGTACCAGGCCGCGCGGACCAATCGGCGCCTCCTCCGGGCGTGGCGTCAGGCGGAGCGCCGCCGCGGGCGCTGATGGCGGCCGGCCGGTGGCTCAGAGCGGGGCCTGTCCCGGCGCTCCCAGCGGCCTCCCCAGAGTGTCGCGGTTAAACCGGGTCGCTCCCGCCCGCGCCCGTGGCCCGGCGGGGCTGGACGGGCTTCCCCCGCGGGCCGGTTCCGTGAGCGGCACGGCGCAGTCCCGCACGAATCGGCTGACACGCGGCCGGCTCACCGCTGTCACGGGAGCAGCGGAGGCGGAGCGCGGTCCCGCCGGGGGAAGGAGAGGGGC
>NW_010973093.1:1695611-1715549 GCF_000737465.1 Haliaeetus leucocephalus | reverse complement strand
GGTTCCCGGGGCGATCCCGCCGGCGAGCGGGCGCGGGGCAGCGCGGCCAAGGGCGACCGGCGCCCGCGCTCCCTTCCTGTCGCCCGCAACACCCTCCCTCCCAACATGGCGGCCCGGCCGCGCCGTTTCCCCGCCTCGGCCAATCAGCGCCGGAGGGCGGGCGAGGCGTGGCGGAAGACGGCGGCTCAGCGAGCCAATGGGAGGGCGGCAGGGGAGGGGCCGCGGCGACAGCGGCGGCAAGGGGGGTGAAATTTCTCGAAGGTGCGGCGGCCGGGCCGGGGAGAGCCGGGCCGGGACCGGGACCGGGGCTGGGGCCGGGCGGGGCGCGGAGCGGGGCCTGGGACACGCCGGGGATCAGCGGCGGCGGATGGTGACGTCCCCCAGCGCTGCCTCCAAGACCGCCGCCATGAATCATAAGAGCAAGAAGCGGATCCGTGAGGCGAAGCGCAGCGCCCGGCCCGAGCTGAAGGACTCGCTGGATTGGACCCGCCACAACTACTGCGAGACCTTCCCCCTCAGCCCCGCCGCCTGCAAGGTCCGCCCCGGCCGCCCCGCCCCCGCCTCGCCTGAGGGGAACGCGGGGGGGTGATGGGCCCCCGAGGGGATAGGGAGGCCCTGAGGGGAATGGGGGGACACACGCCACGACTGGGGGGGTCCTGAGGGGATTGGGGAGGCCTGAGGGGAAGGGGGGGCCGGGGGAAGTCTGATGGGAACGGGGAAAGGGCCCTTCCTTGAGGCCGGGGTTGCCTCGGAGCCGGCGGAGCTCCGTGGGGGTGCCGGGGCGGGGACCCTGAGGGAGAGCGTCAGGGCGGGGAGGGGGAGGCCGACCGGCACCCGCGTTTTTTCCTGCCTCCACGTGGCGAGGGGTGCGGGGAGATCCGGGCCCCGTCGGGGTGGGATGGGCACCCTCGGTGCCGGGAGCGCCCACGTAATTCCCAGGCGCCTTCCCCGGGGGCGGCGGGGGAAATGCAGCCAGGGACGTGTCAGCCGAAAGGGCAGGGGTGGCCCCTCCGCCTGGGGAGTTACCGCGGTGGGGAGGAGTGCCAAAGGGCTTCAGCCTGTTGGTGTTACTGATGGGCGCAAGGAGCGCGGCACGGGAGATGGGACTGCAGCCTCGGTGAGCTTAAAATAACACGTCGGCAGCTTGATACCCTCGTGGTGTGTGGAGCGAAGTGTGAGTGTGAAGCTCCTCCACACTGACTTAGAAAGCACAGTTCTAGGATGCTACTCTGTCCTAATATCTGTTCTGTATTCCTCTCTTGATTTCACAGGATAACGTGGAGAGGGCAGATGCACTCCAGTTAACAGTGGAAGAATTTGTTGAGCGTTACGAAAAACCTTACAAGCCTGTAGTCTTGCTGAATGCCCAGGTGGGCTGGTCTGCCCAAGAGAAGTGGACTCTGGAACGACTGAAACGCAAGTATAGGAACCAGAAGTTCAAATGTGGGGAGGACAATGACGGTTATTCTGTGAAGATGAAGATGAAGTACTACATAGAGTATATGGAAACCACACGTGATGACAGCCCGCTCTACATCTTTGACAGCAGTTATGGAGAGCATCCCAAGCGCAGGAAACTCCTGGAGGACTACAAAGTACCTAAATTCTTCACTGATGATCTGTTTCAGTATGCAGGGGAGAAACGAAGACCGCCTTACAGGTACAGTACAGTGACAGTAACATAAAAGTAGGTATTTTCCATCTTGTTAGCTGTTCTTAAATAGGTATGATTATCTTATGTAAAACAAAGTGATAGCTTTATGTCTGCTCTTTTGAAATGAGCATACATCCGTAACCCAGAGGGAGGGAAGGGCAAATTTGTGTATCACAATTGCTGGTTCTGCCCCAATGTTGCCACAAGTTTGTGGGTTTTTTCTTTTTCTTTTTTTTTTTATTAAGTCAGTTTGCCTCACTTTTTAGAGTAAAAAACCCCATTTACATAGTTACTGAAAGTTATGAAGATTAATTTCTTGCTATGTGTGCCTTCTGGCTTTCAAATTTTAGGTACCTCAGGACTAGCTCCTGGGTTTTGCACCAGTGGCTTATGTACAGTGTGGAATTTTGTTTAATTATGAGTCAGTCCTTTTAAGGTAAAGATCTTAAGCTAGATTAGTTTGAAGTGTGGAGACTAGTTCTTAGCTCCCCTTCAGATGATTTTGAGAGAGAAAACAATATTTCACATATCTGTAGTCTTTTCAACTCTTTTTTTGCATCTGATTGGAAAAGGAGTGAAATGACACTTCATTCCTGAAATCAAATGCAACAACCTTGTATTTGGGCTGCTAGATACAAGGGTGATTTCTGTCTACATTATTATAATGCTTCATAGCAGTATGAGCATAAGCTGAACCCTCCCAAGTAATTAAAGTCTTTACAGCGACGTTATAATTGTCAGAGAATGCCTTGCCCTTCAAGTGACATGAGGCTGTGATGTGGGTGTTTTAATTGTTTGGGTTTTTTTAAATGAAATGGAACAAGTAATGAATACTTTTCTCTGCAATCTCTCACGTGTCTGTAGTCCAGTTGTGCTTTTGTAGGAGTGAAGTGTGAAACTCATTCTATTTAAGATCATTAAAGTAGGTGTTTTTATAATTCACTTCTAAGAAGAACATGCAATGGTGTGATTAAATGCAAAAGTACATCAGGTGTAGTCTCTAGTAGAAACTGAATACAGTTACAGAACTGGAAATCATTTATCGAAGTTATAGGTAAACTAGATAATCTGGTTGTGACTCAGTTATATTGCTATCTCTTTCCCCCACACCCTCCCTACCTACAGGCACATGCTGAGCTTCTTGCTTGTGCTCTTGGTCTTTACAGTTCTTGTGCTTTGTTCTGGAAAATGCGGGTTGGTTTGAGGCTGTTACCATTTTTTGAGAGGCGAGCGAGGCAAGGAGCATACTGATGCCTCCTAGAGTTAGGGGTTTCATGTAGGTACAGAAACTGATGAAGAGTCCAGTAGTTTAAGAGCATAATAGAAAATCCAACAGGAAGTGTTGCTTTCTAATCACATGATGAGGATATGAACTGTCCAGGTGAACCTCTGGATTGAGACTTGTGTAATAGCATATAGATCTTAAAGTAAGAACTTGTGCTGTTTAGAGCATCTTCACTGGAGTTGTTCCTCTTTAAAATAAAGGCAGTAATTTTTGGAAGCCATTTACTGAAGCAGCTATTTTAGTTTGCAGGAGGGGTGAGGTTTGGGTTTTTTGCTTTTAAATTGAAGTTACAGGTTGTGAAGTTCTTAATGGTAAATTCAATGTCTTATGGCAAACTGGGTTATGTTCATTGTAAATTAAATGCCTGGAGGAAGATGCTGGTAAATGGCAGTGTTGCTAAATAAGGGGTTTAAAATCATCTGCATGTGTAGATTCAGGTTATAGTCAGTATTGAACAGTGCGTCTGTCTGCGTACCAGACAGATCTTTGTTTAACTTCTTCTGACTTGTTAGTAAAAGCTTTGACTGTTCTTCTTGTGGTTTAATCAGCTTTCCAAGGCTAATATGAATTCTAAAGAGTGAATTGACAACAGAAGTGACACACACCTGCTTATTTATGTTTTTATGGCTCCTTTGTGGAGTAGGAAGAGCGCAGCTTGATAACCAAACTTACAGTCTTACAGTTGGTGTTAGCAAATGATACTTGAGAACCAGCTTAATTTACACCTGCATTGGAAAGTTAAAATGGAGAGTTTGCTCACTTTCAGTATTTTTCCGAACCTTTGAACTCCTCTTGCTGGGTATCACCTGCCTGTCAGCCACACGATGGAGGGAACTTGTTGGTGCTTTAGTTTCTGTTGCCCATTAAACAATTATTGCCATTTTTTTCCTCTTGACGCCTGATATTAAGTGACCTCACTTACACTGCTGTATCTGGTATGGTAGATCTTACTGTTCTGTTACAGGGGAAGTGAGCAATTGAAGGTGCTGCCGCTGTTAAACATGTATAGTGGATAAAGTTCTCTATTGGGAGAAATAAACTTTGCAAATGGGGAATGAGAATATACACACCAAATCCTGAATGGTCACTGGAGAATAAACTTCATCTAGTTAAGTGTTAGAATGAACAGCCTGTTTTAAATGAACAGAAGGCATAGAGGGAGGCCAGAGTTGTGTAACTTTGCTCAGTTCTTTACTTATATTGCCTTTTGTTTGTTCCTCATTGTTCTGCAGTTCTGGATCCATTTATGAGTAGCAAATTTTAGAAAAACATAGGATTAGGAGAATCCCCCTGCATAGTAAGAATCCTAATGAAGGCTGTTGTGACTTAATCACATTCATAAACCTTGAAATCACTATATATTTTATTGAAGAACTGTTTAAACAAATTACAGCTATGAAATATAAAAGGTATCTTCACTTTCTTATCCCAGAGTCATTCCTGTCCCAATTCATGTTGGGTTTTAGGTTAAACCCATGTTGTATCTTTTTGCTGTAGCTTGAGCCTAACAACCTCAAGAAGGTAAATGAAGGAACTGTAACCACCTTGATTTCTAACTGTATGTAAATTAACAGCTCTAATTTTCTGTCTAATATGAAGAAAAGAGAAGGTAGCTACTTGCTTGCTCTATGTATGATTAAAGGATTTCATCCCCCCCATGCAGGTGGTTTGTGATGGGCCCACCTCGTTCTGGAACAGGAATTCACATCGATCCCCTGGGAACTAGTGCATGGAATGCCTTAGTCCAGGGTCATAAGCGTTGGTGCCTGTTCCCTACCAGCACTCCCAGAGAGCTGATCAAAGTGACGCGAGAAGAAGGAGGGAACCAGCAGGATGAGGCTATCACTTGGTTCAATGTCATATATCCTAGGACGCAGCTCTCCACCTGGCCCCCTGAATTCAAACCCCTGGAAATCTTACAGAAACCAGGCGAGACAGTCTTTGTGCCAGGTATGTATGAATCTCTGCAGTATGGAAATATGGGAGAGAAAAACATGTTTTTAACATTTGTGTGTAGTAGAGATGAAGAGAATATTTCAGCTTTCTTATATGGCCCATCTCTTACAAAAGAACTATTCTGAGCTGTTTCAAAAGGAATATATGTTGCAAGGAACATTTTTCAGACCAGTTATTTTTCTGAGTGTCCTGAAACATATATGGCCTGTAGCATAGGGTTGCATGTGGTACAGATGGCAAAACAGGTGAGACCTGAGTTGCAGCATCACAGGAATGTGATCCTGAACTAAACTGCAGTAATAGGAAACTGTCAAAGCATAAAAAAATAGAGGTGTTTGAGTACTAGTAACTGAGACAAAGATGTTTGAGTTTATATACACTGTAGCATCCATGACTGAATTTTGTAGCTTGGGTAGTCTGACTGCTTATGAGTTTTTCTTAGCTGTGGGAAAAGAACTACTTAAAGGCACTGACACTTTCCACCCACCTCTCTGTGGTTATGCTTCATCTTGCATTTGAAATCAAAAGCTAAAGAGAGATCTGATAAAGATGCCATTCTCTGAGTGGCTGCACACTGTGTGCCTATTATAACTGGGAGGTGAGGTGGCTAGTGGATGAAGCGGGTGAGTTCAGTGCCAAATTCTAACCTCTAAATCTTGCGTCGTTTTTGTGCAGCATGGCCGATAGCTTCTATCCACATTGCTTGTCTTTAACATACAGCTGACTTCATGTTTGAAGAGTGCCTTGTGATTGTCTTGGCACTTACTAGTGACTCCTCAGTGTACCTTCTGTTAAGATTTTGTAGCTGTCGGGTTCCATTAAACTGTTTCCTTAGTCTTTTTATGAGGTTATAAGTGGGTTGTAAGAACACCACTGTCTATTTTTATCCTGTGTGGAGAAACAATTTTGTGTCTATTTTTAAATGAAAGGTTAGTCTGTAGTCATAAGAACCTTACTAAATCAGCATGGAAAGTGTTCTGCGGCTTAACAGAAAGGGTCTCTGTGCGGTCTGGGTTACAGTGGCTCTTCCTATTAAATAAGCCATCAGTAGCCAGTGTGTTGCTGTCAAGTCAGATCTTCAGTACTGTTCATGAGCTGGATAATTTGGTCAGAGCGTTGAGCAGCCTTCTGTAACAAGAATCTGTAAAGCATTGGAGCAAATGCTGAAATAAGACTGAGGAAAGTTGACGTGGTGGCAAACTCACCTGGGTTTGGGAGATAAGGTCCAATTTCCACCTGTGCTATGGGAAAAGTGTTCACGGCTGTTCTTGAACTTGGTTTCTGCTATGTAGCCAGAAATGGTCATTGGTGTTGTATTTACAGGTGGCTGGTGGCATGTGGTTCTCAATCTTGACACAACTATTGCCATCACTCAAAACTTTGCCAGCTGTACCAACTTCCCTGTGGTGTGGCACAAGACAGTAAGAGGGAGACCCAAATTGTCACGGAAATGGTACAGGTAAGAGATTTAGTAGCTTTCTTTTGTATTCTGTATTTAAAACAAAAGACCAAAAATACCCCATTCATTTACATGCAGTGTTACTGTTCAAAGGCTAACCCTGAAATTTCAATTGTATTTAGGATCCTAAAGCAGGAACATCCTGACTTGGCAGCCTTGGCTGATTCAGTTGACCTGCAGGAATCTACTGGTATTGCTTCCGATAGTTCTAGCGATTCTTCCAGTTCCTCAAGTTCCAGCTCCTCAGACTCTGATTCAGAGGTAATGCTTTTTACTACAGTAGGTGATCCATATCCTGCAATTATATTGTTTTTTCCATACCTGATCATGTGTCCTCATCCTAATATTCATGTCTTATGGAAGAAATTAATGGAAAGCGACTAAACAAATCTACATGGTGGAGGAGCCTGTGGCTTTAGCAGGTTCTCTTTACTGAAGCCTCTCTTTGTATTGTTAAATTAATTCAGTTTGTTTGATCTATGTTTATAATATTTATAAATCTGTCACTCATTTAGCTAAGCCGTGCTTGTGTAAAATGGCTGCAAAATGGGTGTTTTAAAAATGGGGTGGGGGAACAAGATCCAAAACAGAGACTGTCGGTTATGACAGGTGACTTTTCTAGGCACCTAAGTCCATCAGAAGGCACTGACTTTGCTCTCAGAAAATTAGGCCCTTGTAGGAGCCAGAAGGAACATATGCATTGTCTTGCCCCAAGCCAGCTTACTCAGTGATGAAATCTAAGAACATACCTGTTCCTGATTTTTAAACACTTAATTTAAAATTTATTTCATGTGTCTAATCTAAAATAGTACATTCTTTGAATACTGATTATTTAGGGTTGCTGAGGTAGATCTTATGGTGAATTCCACAGTACAAACAGTTTACTAAGTTTCTCTGAATTATGGTTTCATCTCTTCATACTTCAGTGTGACTCTGGCTCTGAGACAGAGGGGATGATGCACCGGAGGAAAAAGAGGAGAACATGCAGCATGATGGGTAACGGTGATACAACTTCCCAGGACGACTGTGTGAGCAAAGAGCGCAGCTCCTCCAGGTGACCCGATGGCAACTGTTGTTTTTAAACGAGCAAAAGACAATACAACGCAGAGCTGGCAGACTTCAGATAGGGTGATTCGTCAGAACAGAGGGTTGAAGAGCAAGGGATTCCTTATAGAACATAGAGCAGTTAGCCAGTGGTGATATCTTTCCTCCATAAATTATTTTAATTATTCCAAACTGAAAACTTAAGATTCTTGATTTTTTTTAATGAGGTTTTTTACTTTATTTAATAAACAGTTTTATTACTTTTCCTAGTTGTCACTTTTAACAGAGAAAGTATTTTATTTTTGTTTAATGGGAGAGGTGGGATATTTTAACTGTGCTCTTCAGAGAGCACAAATGAATAGTAAACAGTTAAAAATTAGGAATGATCAGGCAAGACTCAGGTTTCAATGCCTTGTTGTCCAAACAGAAAACCTTCAAGTAGTTGTATGGTTTCTCTTATCGTTGCCTGCATGACTTCAATTTGGCCCACTGTTTTATCTGTTAAAGGCAAAATTAATCCCAAATGTCTATGTTTACCTATTTAAAAAAAAAAAAAAAAGGGCAAGTTTCTAGTCAGTCTGGAGGGAGGAAACATTAATATTGCAGAACCAAGGCTAGATATTGCATAGGGTAAAGTTGCTGAGGAAGGAAGTTCTCTGGACTTGCCAGGTTAAAAACAGTGAAACACTGGGAATCTGGGAGTATACTGCAAGGAGGAACTTAGAAATTCTTTGCTAAATGAAGCATTTTAAATGAAGCCTACAGCAGAGGCTTGCCAAAATTCTTAAGCAAACTCCTTGCAGTTTGGTTAACCTATGCTGCTGTATTAGCTGCCTGCCTGCATTAGGGTGCTGTCTAGTTACTAAGCTGTTGGATGCTCCAGGTTTGTCATGGATGCAAGTACTGTGGTGACTTACTGCGTGGCCTGCTAAAGAAGGTGTGCGGTAGTGATTTACCTGAGGAAGGCCAGGTTTCCAGTATCATGCCAGACTTCCCAGTCTAGGGTACTGCCTAAAGACCTGTTTGCTCCTGTTCGTGTTGCCATTTATCTTGCTGTGATAATGTTGCTCTCTTGTTTTCAGGAGTTGCTCATAACTGAATACAATTGAATTACAAGTACAGAGCATCATTAAACAGTTGGAGAAAACTGTACTGACTGCTTATTTTGCCCTGGAGGTTTTAACAATTTGTTTGTTACAATACTGCCAAATCCCATTTCAGCAGCCAGTGTGACTTCAGGCAGGGAATGAGCAGCAGGAGATAACAAACTTTAATGCAGACCCTGTTTAAAAAAAAAAAAAAAAAACAAAAAACACAACAAAGCTGTAAAAATGCAGAGTACCTGTGCGGATCTGTTCTTCTGAAAATCCTGTGCATTTTTAAGTTGTTTGCACTTCAAATTTTGAAATTAATACCTTAAATATTAAAAATTAGCACATTGCCTAGAACATTTGCTTTCCAGGTTTCACTGTTCCTCCTCCTGTATGTTGATTGTTTCACTCTGTGAGGATGGGTGGGCTTTCTGTTCCAGCTGTGTGATGGATTAGTTGATAGAAATGGTTCCAAACATAAAATCATACCTAGCTTGTACAGTTCTGCAGGAAGAATAAACATACAATTAACATGCATGCTGCAATCTTGTGTCCTGATATGAGGGGAATGCTATAGTTGTTGACAGGCAGTTGTACTTTTTTTGACAGGATTAGGGAATCTTGTGGAGGCCGCAGCTACCCCTGAAAGATAACAACACCTGCCTAGAGGCAGCTGCCGATCGAAGCTACGTTAGCAGCCAGCCAGCTCTGTTCTACCCCCTTCTGCTTCTATTTCTCACAGTCCTTAAGTTTTTGTCACTCTTCCTCGATCCAGACATCCGTCTTCATTATGTGCTGTCGAAGGTTGGCTCCTTAATAACTTCTAGGGGAATGCCCCGACTCTACATTATTGTGCAATGCTTTGTCCCCTCTGCGCCCCAAGTGAGTGCACTAATAACCCAGCTTTGGGTAAGGAGATGCCAAGTATTTAATGGTTCATGTAACTGGCAAGGAAGACGACGGTCAGTTTTTAAAGAACTCTTTTTAAAACCAGCAGGTAAATGTAAAAACCTGCCTTGCTTTGACACTGTCATATGTTTACATGTTGTCCTGTACACTTGAGGAAAGGAACACCAGCCCTTTTGGCCTGTCTGAACGTCCGGCGGATCTCGCACCAGAATTTCAGGAAGGGGAGGTGGTATGAGTGCTCCAAACACTGAAGCAACTTCAGCGAAGGTGACCACCAACCTGAAGCATCTTTCATGGTCTTAATCTACACGCATACATCTAAGGTGCAACACCTTAACCAGCAACAGTCCATTTCCTTTTGCTCTGTGTCTATTGTGATGACTGGTAACAAAGATGCACTAGCACCTTGCGATAGGAAGCTCAATGGAGCAGGAGAATCCTGGAGTTTCTTGCACAGCAAAAACTGTGGGGGAAAAAAGTCAGCATTTGCCAGTAACTACAGTCCTTTAGGTGCAGGTGTTGTCTTTAGCACTAGGCAACAACTGACAAAGTCTGACTCTTGTATGATAACAACAGTTGCTGGGCTTTAAATACCAAGCAGTAACAGGGCCATGGGCTCGTTCAGGCCAGTGCAGTTCACATACGTAAATGGCTGTTCTTTGAGGTTATGGGTTCAGACGTTTCCGGAACTTCCGGTGCCAATTTTAAAGGACTGGGAGGGGGACATATTGTTGTTTTATGCTTTTTAAAAATGCAATGTGTTGCTTAAGTCTGTGTAGATGCATTTGTATTATGCTGGGTAAAGCTCTCATCCCCAAGGGATCTGTTGGAGCTGCTGGATTTTTTAGCAGGGGTTTGTGCTGGTAGTGTCAGTGAAGAGATCTGGCTGGCTGGCTGAAGGTGTGCTGCATGGAAATGACCCTTCTCTATCTGAACAGCACAGCCAGAAGCTAGCTGGGTTGGGGTTCTTCCTTGGGTACTCTCCTGAGACCTAGGAGGTGGGTATTAGATCTCACTTCAGCCGTTCTTCTTTGGGAGAGGAAACTTGAAAGCAGAAGTGGTGTGTGTGTAGTAAACATGCAATAATGCCCAGGCACTGGTAGCAGAATTAAAAAGCAGATTGGCAGCCTTAACTGTGACTTTCTTATACACGTTGGGTTTGATGGAAACTAGAACATTGCTTGTCTGGGTTTTCTGATCTTTTTTTAACCTTGTCTCTTCCTATTTAAACACTCTCCCTTATTGGAGACTGGGCCATATCCTGTTGTACAAGGGAATCCTCAATATGTTTGTCAGGATCTCTGTTCCTGAATCTTCTGTGCCAGTCACTTTGTGCAGGAGCAGTGTGGTGGTGGAAAAATGGAGAGAGGGAAGGTTTTTTGGTACGCTCTTTAGCTGTCCAGACTCCTGAATTTTCTGTGATAGCCAGGCATAAGTGAGCATGCTTGCTCTGTAGACTGCTGCAGATTCTTCCACAAGATTACTTAATTTAAAAAAAAACTTCTCAAACTCCTGGCATTTCTGGCCAAGGTTGCCTTTTTTGCTGCCCGGTTGAACAGCCAGGGAGCCTGCACAATCTGTATGTCTTCTCAGAGCAGGCTGCAGTTGCTGCCTTTGGGAAGAACATGGGGGCCTGGAGAGGCAAAGGCTCAAAAGTCTCAGCCCTGTCATGGTGAGGGGAGCCCTTAGAGAACTGTCCACTGCCCTCTTTGGTGGCTTGACAGTTAATATGTCAGTAGGATGACTTATGCTGTAGCTTGCAGTTGCATTTGGCATGTGTGGTTCAGTTTCACAGTCTTAAAATCTTCCATGCATGTGAAAGCCCGATTGCTGTGCTGGGAAAGCCACACCTCTGCCACCAGAAGCACAGTGGGAAGATCCAGAGTGCAGATTCTTCTGTGCCTATGAACTCTTCCATGGTGTGAAACAAAACAATTTCAGATTGAAGCCTGCGTTCATTTGACATCCCTTGCAGAAAAGCAGTGTGTTTGAAATGGACTGCAGGCATCGTGATACCAGCGACGCTATACTGACTTCTCCACAAGGCACTTTCTGATATGAAATAAAGGTGTATCTGTTTAGGCTTCCTGGGAATTAGGACTCCTGGGATCTCTGGTTCTTCCACTTACAGGCTCTTGCCTCAGCTGAACTGGTGAGCTTCTGTCTTTAGTAGATGAGGAAAATACCTACCTCACAGGGGTGTTGTGAGGCTGAAATGTAATTACTGTGTAAGATGCTTTGAAGTTGTCCTCCCACAAAAAGTGTTCCAGACATCCTAAGCAACCTGAAACTTCCTAACCTGGTGTTAGCTTTTTGTAGCAGAAAATATTGGGGATGTTGTTCAGCACTCTTGGCCACGTGCTGTTCTGTGGTGGCCCTTCCAGAATTGCTGTGTGGTACATAAATTGTAGCAGAACAAGGTTTTTTGTTTTCACCAGAGTTGACACTGTTGGCATTTCGTGGCCTGCTCTAAACAGGAGGTCCTGCTAGATTGGGATTTTTTTTAAAATAGGACTAGATTAAATTCTCTCTCATCAGGGAGTCAGCTTCGCTGGCCTTACAGGAAGTGGGGGAGCTGGTACTTCCCAGGCCCTCGTTCCAGGCCGGGTGAATGAGGAATAAAGTTAAAAACTGTGCTCCCCTTGTGCCTAGCTCTGTGCTTGTGGGAGGCTGACTGGGGAGAGTGGGTTTTGTCCTCTCACTTCTCCAGGCTTGTGCTTCTTGGGGCATCCATGTCTCTTGTTCTGACCCTACTGCTTTTGTGTACTGTAGAGCCCCTGGATGTAGCAGGCTGCTGTGGTCCAGCCCCCAGACCCATTTTCTTGAGCCCCAAAGTCACAGTGCTGCTCTGCCTCAGCCCCGTGGTGGTGCTTTGTGGGCTGCTTTGTTCCCCAGAGACAGGCTTAGAGAGCCACGTGCTGGGTTTGGACTGTGGGCTTCCCGATTGTACTGTGCGTATTGGTGTCATTGTCCTGCCTGCTCTGGTGAACGGTAGAGGGATTTGTGAGCTCTGGCCATGCTTTTGAGTCTGGTAACTGACACAGGCTTGTCTGCTATGACAGTTCAGGAGTAAACTAATAAATACCCCGTCAGAACTGTAGACATGAACAACAGGCGTGCTGATCTTGGCACCTGTTCTCTGCACAAGTGCTGTGAGAGCAGGTGATGCTGAGGAAGCACTGGCATACCTTCCTCCCCTTCCCAGCTCGGGTACGCTGGCTCCAGTTTGTCTTCTCAGTTACATTAAGCCTCTCCAAATGCTTAGAACAAAGACAGCAACCTCTTTCATAACTAACCTAGACCCTTTTCCTCCCTGAATCCCCAGCCATCATGGGGCAGGAAGCAAGACTGTTGACTGAATCAAATCTGAAATGCCTGTGTGGGCTGATTGTAATGGGAGGGTTTTTGGCACCCCCCTTGCAAAGGGGGGAAGGAAAGAGCTTACTGATTCGTTTGACAGTCACACTGTCAGCTCCAAGCCCTGCCAATGCCATTAGCTGCTTTTATCACCCCATCCAGCAGAGCTGGGATACTCTTAATTGTCTTGTTTGGATGATTGTGTTTTTGCTTTTTATTTTAAATAAAATCAATTATTTTGCATTATCCTGTTGGCTAGTCACTTTTTTTCATATCCTGATCTGAAAAAAACCCTACAGGTGTACACCTCTGTTTCCGAAAGTACCACAGTAGCTAAATGGTGTTCAGATAATAGCTATGGGGGTGCTTTGGGGAATTCCTCTAGCTCTTTCTCGTGTGTGATTAGTTCGTCTGTATGGTGGGGGGTGTTTTAGAAGCTGCTGGGGCTGTTGTGGCTTTGGGAGAAGGTTTATGTCAGTAGCTTTGTTACCAGACTGCAGTGTGTGCTTTTGCCCCTTCCCTGTCCTCCCCAGGCTGTATTACCAAGAAGAGAAGCTTTGTGTTTCATCTCTCTTGCCACCTCATACTGGTGAGAGGGAGTTTCAACTTCCAGGTGTCGCATGCTGCTTTCAGCTTAGCTTCTAGACAAGACACACGGTGCAGAGAGTTGCTGTGGAAGGGCTGGACTCCATTCAGAGAGCCAACCAACCTTCCCCTTCCCCATACCCAGGGATTCAGAGAGAGAACCACCTCTGAGGGCACTCCTGTGTGCCTGAAGCTGCCTCTTAACAAATTTGGCTCTGTAGTGGAAGAAGGATTGGGAAAGCAGAAAAACTTGTATATTGTGTTAGAGAGCTTTGTTGAAACCAGTAACTGTAGGTAAGTAAGCTGAAGCTGAGTGTGGGACAGCAGCCTGGAGGCTTTTGAAATATTTATATGAATGTATTGTAGAATGAAACACCTTGAAGAGTAAATGGTTTTGTGGAGACAGCAAGTTTGCTGATTTCTGCACAAAGATGTGTCCTTCCTTTCCCAAACACTGGTATAAACACTTTCCTTGATTACTGTCACCTATAAAACCAATTTTTTTTTTTCTCCTTTCCAAGTGCTCTTCAGAAGACCTCTCCCTGTGCCCTGTTCACATCCTTTGCTAGATACTGACTAGCTCAATGCAACCAGGCAGTCACAATTAGCAAATGAGCTCCTGTTCTCTGTGTGGGCGCTCTGGGCACATTGGTGCTTGGCATTTAACAAGACCCAATTCCAGAAAATGGTATGAATTGTGGTGGCTGAAAGCTATGTAAAGCCATGTAGAAATGCTTTTATAACATATCTTTTCTGCTTTTCATTCCCAAGAGAGGCGATTTTGTGTGCTCCCAGCTTCAGGATAATCCCATTGTTCTTCCTAATTCGCAACTACTGCTGGTACTTCCTTCAGTGCCAATGTGGCCTTGCAATCTGGACTTGATTAACTTTTATTCCTCTGATTTATCTACCTATCTTCCTTTTTGTGACAGTTGCAACCTAATGCCTCATTTCAACAAGGAGGATGGCACACTGATTCTTTAATTGCTACCGGGGAGCCAACAGGACAAGGTTGGGAATGCGAAGGTTGCGTTGTCTGTGCTGCACTCTTGCCGATGTTCTTGTTCCTCTCCTCCAGTTTGATTCAGAAACAAGTAACTACTGCTATTTCTTTTGTGGCAGTTGGAGAGCAAGTCACAAAGAGAACAGGGCTGCACTCCTACTTGAGTGTTAGGCATGGCACTAAGTAGCTATGTGTGTTAAGACTGGTTTGGGATTGAACTAATATGCTTGCAGCATCTCATCTGTTTTTCCAAGACATGTAAAGACTCCTGTGGGACTGCACCTTCTCTGTTTCTGGAGAAGTGCAGATTGAGGCAGGTAAAGCTGATGATTGGAAATGTGTTCAAAAGGCAATAATTATTCCATGTCCCTTCTGGTTTGAGAGCTGGCGGCTCCCACCCATATGTGATGCCTGTAATTGTTGTGCGTCCTCTCGTTCAACAGAAGGACCTGAAACTGCGGGGCTGCCACCACAGCGAGTGTCTGTGCAGCCTGATGGGAGGAGGAGGAGGAGGATCAGGGCAGCTGGAGGAGCAGCAGCTGGTCCAGCCATGTCCCAGCTGTGCTAGCAGGGAAGGCATAACCAAGGCTGGAGGAGAATTTCAGAATTGCTTTTCTGATGCAGCGCTGCCTTGTTTAGACCCAAGGCTGTGTCTTTTCTCAGCTGTGCTGCTGCAGTCAGGACTGGACTGGCTGCCAGTATCCATGAGCTTTTGGTTCACTGTTAGGACCATCAGCTTGCCTTCAAGGGCAAGGCCAGTTGCACAGCTGGTTCAAAACTTTGAAGACCATCAACAACAACTTGGAGCCTGCCTTTGCGCAGGGATTAGACTGGAAAACGAGTTTTAACATGATGGAAGAAGAGCTGTACTGGGTGAGACCAGAGGCCTAGCTAGCAGAGGGGTTAGTAATGGGAGCTTGGGGAGAAAGTATAGAAACAAGAGAGCTCTTCGGTAGGATCATTCCTTTCAGTGGGAGCAGGTACAGCCATCCCCACCCTTGTGCTGGCTCAGACCTCTTGGTGAGCTGAACTCTTCTTGTGGTATTTAGTTTTCTGCCACTTGTGAATTGAACCAGGTCTCCGAGCATCACTGCAGCATCAGAGCTAGCACACAGCCGGGTGTGGAAAAGCAAACGAACAGCCAGCCAGATAGCTTAGTGACCTCCAAACCTGTGTCAGCTGAACAACAGGGCAAGTACACTGACATTTCCTAGGATAGCTTCTAATTTCTGGCATCAACGCAGAGAGGTTGTTGCTGTTCTTGACAAGGAAAACGTGGTATTGGTGCCTGGGAGCATGACTGGGGCTTGCAGAAATAATCTGAGTCTGGACCAGTTATAAGACCAGCTTGTGCCCAAGCTTTACGTGAGGGGAAATGGGTTCTTGGAGGGCCTGGGAACACAGAATCATCTGGAACAGGCGCTGTCTGAAGTCGCTAAGTGTGTGCAAACCAGCAGCTGCTGCTTTCCCTGCTAGGAACCAGCATCTATCTGCTCACCCCACTTCACAGGATCTTGTAGACCCATGCTTGGGTTGCAGCTGTGGTGGAGAGAGGTATTGAAACCGCTTGCTTCAGCAGACTTTCTTGCTTTGGCCGAGAGGGATGCATCTGTGTAAGCAGAGGACATCAGAACAGCTACTGCCTGCACAGTTCACAAGCTGCAGGAGAGAGTAAGAACGTGCAGCGTGGTAAATCGGGTCACGTTTGTGCCCACAGGCGGCTTTCCCAGCACGTTACACTGGGGAGACTGGGAGCGGCGCTGACCGTGGTGGCGTGGGCTGGAGGGAGCCAACCGAGCTAAATCCCTCTTGCAGGCAGCTTTGCAGCACAGCATTTTCCGTGGCGGGGGATGCTTCCCGGCGCAGTTGTCACCGCAGCTCTCCTGAATCCTCCTTTGTTGGTAAAGCTCTTCAGCTGTTACCCAGCCCTTTGCTCCCCCCGCTGCAGCCTGGAGCTGACGGCCCTTTATCTAAAAGCAGCTTTTGTGCAGAGCCGGGGCTCTCTCGACAAGCTCTTTCCCAGCCAGCCTCTTCCCTGGCCGCAGCCGGTGGCAGGGCTGCTCTCCTCCCAAGAGAGGGCAGCCTGCTCATTCGGTTTCCCCGCTCTGGGCTGCCCACGGCAAGACTGGCACCCCCGGGCTGGGCTGGGGATGCCGTACCCCGGGAGGATTGCCCTCCCCGAGCCCTTCCACCCTTGCCAGCAGTCTCTGTGCAGAGGCTGCGACAGCCCCTCCGCAGCTCGTCTTCTCCCAGAGCTGGCGGGCAGGAGCTGGGCAGAGACCCCTGGCTGGCAGCCTTGCCTGGCTGACCTGGCATGTGAGTCCATCCCCTCCTGTCCCGCTGCGTGGAAGGAGCCGCAGAGCATTGATCTTGCTGTTGGGTTGCAGTCCCCTCTCCTCAGTTTTGGCGAAACTCCGTGACAGCCATCCTTTGGGAGTCTAGTCCAGGCGGCTGTGGCACCAGCCCAGCTCCAGGCAAGCGCAAGAGAGTTACCACCAGCTTCCACGGGCCACCTGCTCTGCCAGACGTCAGGTTTTCCTATCCACCTTGGCAGTTTGGAGAGACAGCGGCGTGTTTTTGTGAGTGAGTTGAGGGGGGAACCATACAGATAACCCTCTGTCCCTGCCAGTGGGAGCCTTGCTACATCAGGGCAAGCTTACTCCATCCAGTTGCCCCTGGAGAGCCACGGAGGGGACAAGTCAATATCACACAGGACCTGCTGGGCCTGGTTTCTACCTGGGAGACCATCAGATCATATTCTGCAGGATAGTCTAGCTCTTACCCCAGGTCTGGACGTGGGAAGCTGAGCCCTGTTGCTGATTCTGCTGCCTTGTTGCTGTATGTAAGGACGCATTCTTGCAGATGTGTCCTTGATGCTCCTGGCTGTTGCTCTTAAGACCAGGAGTGTTGTTTTTCAGAGGTGCCGGAGCGCTGCAGTTCTCACAACTCCTACGAGCGCGACAGGTTCCAGCAACCTGATAGCGAATCACTGCAGGGCCAAAGGCAGAAGCCGCTAACAGTCTTCTCTGGCTGTAGCTCCTGTTTGCTTCCCCCATCAGTGATCTTGATCTCAGAAGCAGCTGTGAGAGCCAGGGCCTCATATTTTAAGGCAGTGATAAATCCTGCTTGGGAGGGTACCCACTGAAGGGCTCAGTCTCTGCACTGGCTTAATGCAAGCCACATGCCGCCACATGCCACCACATTCCTGCACGGGCAAACACCCTCTAACAGACTTCCAGCCAAGAGCTATGGAAAATGTACAGTGCCAGGGAAAAAGAGCAGGGGATGTCCTGGGTGTTGGCAGCAATCGAGGGCACTGCGATAGCTGCAAACGTGGGCATCAGTGTGTAAGGCCAAAACACCCCAAGTCACCCTACTAGCAGACCACGGTGCCCAGTCTCTGGCAGTCTCGCCCAAAATTCCTCCTTGTCCCCAAATCTGACAGTCTGCCTAGGCACAGGAGCAAAGACCCAGTCCCGTGAGTTTCCCCACCCTGGTTCTGTCTCTCGCTGTGAGCAATTTCCAGGCCTCAGGGGAAGTCTCAGAAGGCAAGTGATGCATTGGATTCGGGACCGTGCCTTCGTGGCTACTGCAGGTGGTCAGCTGAACTCCAAGGTTACTTAAAAAACAGAAGAAATACAAACAAACCTGATTAACTGCTGATTCCCAAACTGCCTTCCCAAACACACAGTGATGTATCACATACCCGAGGCCGTGCCAGGCTCTAAATCAATGATCACCTTGTTCTGTTGGACAGGCTCTCCCGTAAACACTTCATCTGAGGTTCTTTGCTCCTTCTGCCCCTGGAAGGGTCTTCCAGAAGCTGCTTGAGAGAGAATTTCAGTCTCGCAGTACTCCAGACCCGTTTATACCCCTTTGTATTGATCTGGTGAAGCAGTCCTGGCTGTCACATCCCTTGTGCTTTTCCACTACTTCCCTCTAGCAAGTCAAACTTTTGGAAGCCAGTAGCCTCACCAAGCTGAAGAGTGGATTTGGACAGGAAGGGAGAACAAGGGACCAAATATACATCAAAAAAGGTGCTGAACCAGACAGCACTGTGACACTACCATCTCTGGATGTTCTGGCTGAGCTCTAGAGCAGCTCTGATGGCCGGGGCCCAGGAAAAGCAAAGCTATTCAAGAGAAGGGAAGATAAGTACCATGGCTGGTTGTTACTAAGAATACAATTATCCATACGCTAACGATTGCCCGCCTGATAGGATTACCAATAAAGACAAATCGCAGTGAGGATCATGGCTTCACTTCCTTCCTCCCGCCCCAGGGATTTAATCCCGTCTTTGTTCGTGTTTTGTTTTTAGCCAGTCAATAAAAAACTTTGCTCCCGGAGATATCTCCAAAGCCTTTTCCCTGGAGGAAACTTTGGGGACAGATTCCCATGTCTGCTCCCTTCGCGTGCAGCTGGGAGAGAGCTCCATGCTGCTTTTACCCTGGCAGGAATAGCTTAGGCCTTCTAATTTCAGCCTGCTCTGTAAAAGGTTGGCTAATCCTCCCAGCAGTCTCAAGAGGCAGGAAATCCTTGGTGGCAGAGTCTGGAAGGACTTGACAACCCCTTGGCCAGTTTCCTTGCCAGCTTCTGATGGCTTTTGAGCACATCCCGTTTTTTAAGGCTCCTGTTTTTCAGACATCCCAGTAGCAAGGTGCTCGGGGGGAGGCTCTCGCAGCCCAGCTGCTCTCAGCACCCACTTACCTGGTGGGTGCGACAGCAGTTTATGAGTGCCACCGATATCGCCCACGGCTCCTGGGGAAGGTGGAGCAACGCTCTGAAGCTTGGCGGAGATGCGCTGCCAGATGCTCCTCGCCGAGGAGAGTCAGGACGGACTTCCCTCGCCCTGCCAGCTCCTCTGCTACCCAGCCAAGGGCTAACAAGGTGTAAATGCTCGTTAAACACTCCATGGAGGCCAGCTGATGCCCCAACCTGCACAGAGCTCCCTGCAATGGTGCTGAGCTCACCAAGCTGCGGGTGCCTCTCTGCCCACAGCGAGCATCCCAGGAGGCAGAGACCTTTCCAAGACAAACAGTTACAAACGATGCAAGCGACTGGGCAGAGGGGTCCAGCAACGACTTTTGGTGTATAGGGCAGTGTCTAATGAAAGGTCCTCCCGTCCCGAGCCAGACACTGGCATCAAGGATAGCGGGGGCTGCTTGCAGGCAGCCTTCCTCACCCGGTCCCCTCTGCCGAAATCCCCCCCGTGGCTGTGGGTGGGCGCCCCGGGAGGGGGTGGGCATAGCTCCGGCTGCCGGCTCCGTGCGGGAGGTGGGTGCCGAGGCCGGGGAGAAGGGGGGGGCCGGGGCTGTGGGCAGGGCCCGGGCAGATGACGCCGGGTAAAGCCGGCTGAGAGCCTGCCCAGCCCCGCCGCAGGCCGAGCGGGCTGGCCGCGCACCCTCCGCGGCCGCGCAGTCGGGTCGGGCGGGCTCCGGGAGCAGGATGGACGTGACCGTGGACTTGTACCTGGCCGTCCCGCTGCTCTTCACCGTCCTGGCCCTCGTCCTCGCCTCCGTCTTCGTGAGGCTGCGGGGAGGCGAGGGGGAGAGGGCGGCCGAGCGGCCCGGGGAGCCGGTAGCGGCGGAGCCGGCC
>NW_010973093.1:1695064-1695417 GCF_000737465.1 Haliaeetus leucocephalus | reverse complement strand
CGAGAGCATCCCCCGGCAGCCGCCCGCCGAGCCCCGGGAGCCCGGGCAGCGGGAGGACGCGGAGAGCAAGGTAAGGTCGGCTCCCTGCGGAGCCTCTCCCCGTCCCCCAGGACCGCTGGGGTCCCCGCAGCCGGGGTCCCGTCCCCGCCCCCCGCCGTGTCCCTTCGCGACTGCCTCCGTCCCCGCCGGAGGGGCTGGTGCCGGCGGGAGGGCAGCGCCCGGGGTTTTCCTCTAAAACAAGAGAGGTCCCGGCAAAAGCCGGCTTTTGCTCTCGGGTGGGGACGAGCCCGTTGTCCCCGAGGGCGGCAGCGGGGTTGGGGGTGGTTGTTTCGGGCTCCTTTCCACCCCCGCCC
>NW_010973093.1:1547069-1695054 GCF_000737465.1 Haliaeetus leucocephalus | reverse complement strand
CCCCCGAGGTATACTCTTAAAAATAATCAAGATAGCGAACATTTAAGGGAAGAGAGGCGTGTGTCGGTGTGAGCTCTCCTGTCTGCATATCCAGCCCCTGGGAGTCTTCTCCTTCTCCCAAGAGCTCATCCAGGTGCTGGCGGGTTGGGGGTGTTTATTCTTCCCGTCTACATCCTCTTTCTGTGGGTTGCAGCAAACTGTCCCTTTGCCAGCACCAGGTTCCCTTACGCTGTCCCCGGCTGGCTGTCCTCGCCAGCCCCAGGGGAAGGGACTGCCTTCCCCCTCCCTCCCAACCCCAGCAGGACGCTGGCCCCAAGGTCTGACCCCTGGCTGAACTGGGGGGGGGCTGGGGGGGGCAGCGATGCCTATAAACACCCAGTAAATCCTCCTCCGGCACTGGATCTTAAGAATAAAAGGGTGACCCAGCGTCCGTGGAAAAACCTTGCTCTCCTCTTGCCCGGCTCGCGTGGGACTCGGTGACAACCCAAGGTGCCTGAATTCCCTGCGTTGGTGCCTTTCTCCCAGGGTGGCCCCTTGTCCCAATGGGGGGAAGTGAGTAATGGGGTGGCTCAGAAATCCAGAAGCGATGCGTCGTCCGTGCGCAGGCAGCGTGGTTCAGCCAGGGAGCGCAGGACTGGGGCCCAGGCGCCTGCTGGCTATTATTAGCAGCATTTGTAATCCTCAGCGACTGTATCCAGGCTGCCGGGCAGTGCGTAGACAGCCCTCGCCTTGGAAAGCATCGCCACTGACTCGCTGGACGGCCTTGGGCAAGTCCCAGGGGGTTGCGCACTCCCTTCTGTACCGTGATGCTCTGCAACGCCCAGGGTGAGCCCTGAGCTGCTCTCAGGGCTGGGACGTGGGTCTGTCTCCTTGTGCTCTTCTTGCCTCCCCTTGTCGTTTCTGAGGCTCGGAGCTCTCCCCTTCCCCACACCCCTTGGCCATGGGTATGGCTCTCAAGCAGCCCCCTCCCTCGTCCCGGCATCCCAGAAGCCACATCTGTCCCTCTGCCCCGTGATTTATTGGTGCCTTTGAGTACCAGGATCTCTGTCAAGCTGGAGAGCCGTTGGGCTGCCGTTAGCCGGCTGGGTCCTGGCTGGGCTAGCTCGGCACTAAAACTGGCCACCTGGCCGGAGCTGTTGTGGGGCCTGGGGCATACCCAGCACTCTCTGATGAAGTGCAGCACCCCATCAGGACAGATGGCCATATCCAGTGCTGCCAGAGCTCACGGGTTCCTCTGCTGTCTCGTTAGCTTGAGTCTTCTTGGGAATGTTTCTCTTCCCTTCTGGCTGCTCTTCAGTCCCAATTTCTTTGAAAAGGCACCGCTGCGATGCTTGTTGCCTTCGGAGATGGGCTCAGCTCTTTTATCCCCACTTGGGTGCAGGTGCGGTAACGGGGTGTTGCATGCCTGGAGGTGAGCCCTTACCCAAGGCACGGGGAGTCTTGTGTCCTCCAGGAGCCTGGCTGGGCCTGGTGGGACCGGGGTCTCTGCTGCACTGCCCTCAGCCCCTCTTACAGCAGGGCAAAGGGGACACGAGAGCTGAGTAGGGTCCTTGCCAGTTTTTCCTCCTGGGAAATGGTTACCGCACTGTAGGAGCAAGACAGGACAAGTTGCCCTGGACCTAAGCAGTGCCTCTTTGGGAAGGACAGGGACCGGGCGGTGGCTGCGATCTGGGTGGTGGTGGAGAGCAGTGGGAAGGGGGAGGGATGCTTCTCGCTGCTGAGTAAGTGTTTGGGAGCGCTGGCCCGCGCGTGATCTCGCGGCTGCCAGGACTGCTCAGCACAGGCTGCCTGGCCGGGGCTGGCGGTCCCACGGTGCTGGGTGGCACGGCGGAGGGAGTACGTGCGTTTCCAGCAGGCGCCGCACACATGTGAGCGGGGAGCAGTGCCCGGGCTGCTGATGTGGGAGCTGATCCTGCGGGCGGAGTGGGGGAGACCCTCCACAGCTCTGCTGAGTCTCCACTGGCTCCCCCGGTTTTGTTCCCTGCAAATATCCTCAAAGTTGCTTTCTCCTCCAGCAGTGCTTAGGCCAAAGCCCAGCAGATGTTACAGGCAGGGATGGGACTGACCTTGGGCAGAGCAGCGAGTGCTTTGCAGGCGGCTGCTGGTGGAAAAGCGCCCTATCAAACCCATCTTGGCTCAGCTGAGGGCTGCAGTCCGCTGATGTGACTCAGCAGGCGAGGCTCCCAGACATTGTCCGCTCGGCTGCGGGCTCCCGGCGGTGTCAGAGCTGCTGCAGGCTCAGGGCTTCTCGATACATTAGCAAGCAGAGGGCTGTGCTCGGCACTCGGAGAGCTTTCTTGCCTCTTTTTTTTTTTTCCCCCTCCTGTTTGCTTAGCACATACTGCGCCAGGCTGGTTCGGATTCACTGCAGCCATTAACCACTCGACCAAAATGCTGATGGATGAACCTACTTGGGAAGAGCAGCCTTGGTGTGTTTAATGGCTGGCTGGAGCTGTGCACCCCGCTACCTCTTTCCTTCCCTTCTCCCTGCCTCTGCAAACCAGTATCTACTGGGGCAGCTGCGTAGCTCAACTTCCCTCCTGCTCCCACCTCCCACAAGGGCAGCCTGTGATGTGAAACCGGCTGGTTAAAATCAATGTGGGTTGGGGTTTCCCTGCCCCTCTCTGGGAGGAACGGACCGTTGCAGCATTGTGCCCACAGCTATAAAATGAGGTGGTGGCACAGCAGGGAAAGGAGCCTAGGAGTTCTTGTTTCCATTAACTGCTGGTAGTGATTCTCCTTGTCTGTGCTGGCTCCCATCACTGAAAAAAAGTTAATTAGTGTGTCGCTGTCTGTTCTCATCCCCGTCCCCAGCTTGTTAACGGATGAGGCAGTGCTGTCAAAGCGATCCCCTAATGAAAAGCTGTTGGGTGGGAACCACAGTGTCGCTAGAGCTGCTGAGTCTGGTTCTTGCGAGAAATGGTCAGAAAACTTCAATTCTTTAATGAGTATTTCTGTCCTGGAAATGGCAGATGGCAGGGACAGGGCAGGGTTTTCAGTGGTGGTCCAGAGCCACTGCTGGGATGCCATCCTGGCCAGGATGCTCTGGAAATGGGGAGGGCGAGCAGGCAGTGCCAGGCTCTGCTGGGCACGGCAGCCTGGCTGGTTTGCCAAGGGTTAACCGCAGCTGGTGGCTTCAAAGAGAGCAGGGTCAAGTGGGTGACAGTGGGGAGAGAGGGGACAGTTCTGGAGGTGATCTGGCAGGGGAGGACTTGTACTCAGAGGTGCCCAGCTCGCCCTGGCCAGAGAGTCATGCAAACGCTGCCTGACCGGGGCAGCGTGTGGTGCTGTCACCTGGATAGCAAAGGCACGAAGGGGATGTCGCCTGCCTCTTCTGCAAAGCTCCTGGCGCCTTTCCCCTGTGTTCCCCCACCCCTATCTATGCCTTCCCGGGGGCTCCTGGCACCTCTGGACACACCAGGCAGCAGAAGCACAAACCACCCAGCTCTCAGCAGGGACCCTCTTTAAATTTAAGAAGTCAGCATCTCCCTCTCTAATACCTCCTACTGCCCTCCCCGTGCCAGAGGGGAGAGGGTGTCTAATTAGTCTGGCTTTAATTGGCAACTGTGCAACCTGCCTCTGCGTTGCCACAGGGCTGGGGCAGGAGCTCTGCCGTCCCACAGCGTGGTGGGGAGGGATGCCAAGATGTGCTACCCCTTGTCACAGCCTTGGCAGTGGCACAGGCCCCTGCCAGCAGGATGCAGGACTCTCCGGCCAGACCTGTAACTGCTCAGATGTGCCCCAGCTCTCACCCAGTGCAGTCTGTGTTGATAACAAACGCATCATCTCTTGCAGTGGCTGCAAATTGGGAAGCGAGGCAGGACGTGTGTCACCCCCCCAGGGAGCCTGTGCACGTGTCGTGCCCTTCCCTGCATCCCAGCCGTGGGGTCGGAGCACAGGGCTGGTGCTGGGACGCGGTGTGGGGCACAGTTGCGTTGGGGCTTTACGTTGCGTCCCTTACAGTGGGTCTGGGAGATTGGGCTGCTGCTCAGTCCCTTCTGGGCTGAATACAGCCCCGGGAGCCTGCCCGGAGCCAGTCGGCTGCTGGAGCAGAGGCCACAAGGAGTCTTTGCCTTCTGAAGTGCCCACCCATGTGAATGGGTGCCAGGTAAGCCTTCGAGGTGAGGGCAGGCTTTGCCTGCCCCTGCTCCCTGCCCAAGGATGCCAGCTGGCTCATCTGTGCCAGCAAGAGATGTCCCGGTGTTGCTGCCTGTGGTGTTTGCTTGCCGGAGGCCAGAGCAAAAAGGGGAGAGCAGCGGATGAGCAGGCTGGGTGCAGTGCTGGGAGTGCTTCACTGGTGTGTGCTGGTGCCTGCAGAGATGGGTGCTGCTGAGCCAGGACTCCTCAGGCCACTATGGGACGTGCCGGGGTTTTTCTCATCAGATCTGGCACTGCCTGACCCCTCGCTGAGGGCTGGATGGCCCTGGAGCTTCGGTAGGGCTCTAGCCGCCCTATGGCTCATCCTTGCCCACAGCGGTAATGGGGAGGACGGGTGGGAGCAGATGCTCCCCACGCTGTGGCGGGGGTCAGATCTGCAAAGCACCACCTTCGCGTGCGGCATGTACCCGCTGGGCACCCCGGGGCTGGCAGGACCGTTGCCCAGGGCAGGAAAACTCGTTCTGTAGCAGCTGCTTCTCTGGCTGGTGGGAGGACGGAGAGCCGCAGCAGTGGGGTGAAAGGGACTTGCCGACGTAGCAGCTGCTTTGCTTTGCTAAACTCTGCCCAAAATCATTATTTATTCTTTTTTTAAAGGCTTCTTCCTTCCCCCTTTCCTCCTGGCTTTTCTCCTTCTGGCTGGCTGTCTCCTGTCTGCTTTCTTTCCCTCTTGCAACATCTTGCATCAGGCTTGGAGCAGAAAGTGCAGCCATAAATGGCAACATGCAGGGGCCGGGAGTTTAATCCAAGACCATGTTCTCCCCCTGCTTTGTAGCCTGCGATCTTCCCTCTTCTTGGAGCTGGAGTGGGACACTCATTTGTCCTCATCCTGCCCGTAGACACCGTGGCTGTCCCTATGACCGAGGACGGGGAGAGGGACACACTGGCCCCGCACCGTCCCCACATCCCTTCTGAGAAGGGAAACCCATTGCTCAGAGGGGTTTGCACCGGGGATGGAGGAAGTGGGGAGGAAACGGCCAGAAATGAGCTGAAAACCAGATGATGTTGTGATGGGGAGCCTGGCCTCCGTCTCTTGTAGGGCTGGGAGAGGGCTCACGCGGTGGCAGAGCCACGAGGGGGGATTTTGGGGATGCAATGCCAAGCTCCTGTGCCTAAGCCGTCCTCGCCTGGGAGACTCGGGACTGTCTGTGGTCAGTGCTGCCCATACCCAAAATGTCCCTGGAGGTCTCGTCCTCACTCTTGTTTTGGTCCAAAGCCTCCACTGCCAGAGTCGGCTTCACGCGCAGGCTTCTCGCTTGTTGGCTATGGAAGCTAAAGGGCAAAAGCACGTTTCCGATGATCCAACAAATGCTTCAGCTCTAAAGCCAAGAGCTGCCAAAAGCCAAGACAGATGTATTGCTACGTTGGTATTTAAAGTAAATGACTTTCTGGATTTTAACCCCGCGGTGGCAGGCGCTGGGTTTTCCAGAGCCCCTGGCAAGCTGTGCAGAGGTATGATTCAGATGTAAGAGGACACGGGATGTGCTGTGGAGTGGGCTGGGTCCACCCTGCCCACAAGTGGGAGCAGGCAGGGAGTGCAGGGCATGTTCCCAGCCCTGCGTGGCCTCGGGGCCAGGCAGCTGCCGCCGAACTCGTCCCCTTACTGATGCCGGCAGCAATGTGATCTTTGTTTGCTGCAGCAGCTGGCCTGGGCGGCCCGTGTCAAGTCTCCTCCAGATGCTCCCGGATAATGATGTGCGTCGTCTCCCTGCAGTGCTTCTTGTCACCTTTTTTTTTTTTTTCTGCGGGGAGGTTCTCTTGGTCGATGTGCAACCATGGAGAGATGCTGGCTTGCAGGTTGGTGGCCGGAGCACTTGGGTCCCTGCTTCTCCAGCAGCTCCTGCTGCCATCTGGCCCTGGTCCACACTTCCCTCGCTCCCTACCACTTGAAACAGTCTCCCTGCATTGCCCCTGGGCTGCGCTTCTTAAAGAGCAGTGCCTGGGGTGCCGTAGTGTCCTCTTTGGTTGTCAAGTCTCCCAGCATTGCCCTACCACCTTCCCCCTCCGTTTCTTGGCTGCAGGATGCTGCCCTCCTCTTGCAGAGCATCCCATGGCGGGGGCATAGCAGCTGCCAGCTCGGCTGCTCTTGCCCCACGGCGGCAAGGAAGCCAGCACAGCAAGGCTCCCACCGGCCATGGCAGGGCTGAGGAGCCCTGAAATTTGGGGCAGACCCCCTGGAGGTGTTGGGATGCTCCAAGCAGGGAACACTCTCCCCTCTGCCCCAGCTGGCAGGGGCTGTGGGCACCAGCCAGGCTCGGGGTGGGGGTTTTGTCCCTGCTGATAGTTTTTTTTTAAGCCAGCCCAGAGGCTGCTCCCAGCCCAGCACTGGTATTTTGCTGCAAGGCCAACAGACACAATGTCCCCGCTCCCTGCCCACGCGTATCTTCCTCCGCAGCCGCCCTCCCGGCGCAAGGGAGAGAGGTTCAGCTGAGAAGTGTATGTGCTGGGAGAGGGCAGGGGAAGGAAGGCTTTGCATGGGGGTTGAGGCCATTCTGTGTTCACTGCTGACATGGGGCTGAGAGGGCAGGGAAGCCCCAGCTCTGGGATTACGGTGGGGGGACGGGAGGGTTTCAAGGGGGTATTACTCTGCAATGGAGAAGGCAGCTGGCAGAGCAGGCCCTGCAAGCGTTAACGAACTGAGCATATCGTGCCGTTCCTCTCCTCTCCCCTCCTGCTAGCTCTGACCTGCTGCATCAGCATCGTGGGCAGCTGCCTCCAGCCTTGCCAGGACAGCCAGGAAGCCGAGCCCTGTGCTGGCCAAGCTGCTCCCTCTCACCGATGGCTCCTTGCAAGGGTCCCAGTCTTGCAGGATGGGAATGCTGCAGAGGGCAGCTCATGACCTCCAAACCCTGGCTCTAGGGCCGGGCATTGAAGGTCTCCGGTGTTCCTCGCTCCACCAGCCATGCCATGGCTTGGCACGCGGATCGGAGGCACCATGGGCTCGGGCACCAGGGCAAGGCAGGCTGCTGGCCGCGTTTGGAGATTTGCCTGCGTGTGCTGATGCTGCCGGGGCTGGTTGATTGAGGACGGGGAAGGCTCGGGGACCTTTGTGCTCAAAGTTTTTGCTTCTTTCCAGATACCACCTTTGGGTGCCTCGCCTGGGTCCAGTCTCGGGCACACGGAACAAGTGGAGGATGGATGTGGCCATGCAGCACTTTCCAAGGCAGCTTTCCAAGGCACCAAGGCAGAGGTGCGTGGGACAGAGAGCTGGCCTGGTGAGGGTGGCACAGTGAACAGTGTGCTGGTGTCCCTGCATGGATGGGATGTGTCCCAGGGTAGCGGTGGCCATGGGAGGGGACAAAGCTTGCCTGCTGTGCTCCCCCGGGGGGGGTTGGGTGGGCTTTTAATGGCTTGGTCCATTTAAAGCAGAGAGAAACGGTGCTCCAGGTGCAAATGTGCTTCTCGGATGTGCAGGGAGTGATGCCTGGCTCCTGGGAGGGTCAGGGAGTGGGGTCACGCTAAGGCAGCCTGGGGGGCTCTGGTGGTGGGGCAGCTATGGGTGCGGGTGCAGGGGAGTGAGCGGCCCCGGCGAGGAAGACAGACGGGGATGTTGAGGCTGGGGCCGCAGCATGCAGGGAAGGGAGGTGCTGGCATCTGCCTCTAAACCATCCAAGCAGAAAAATGTGTCGCGCTGCAGCGAGCTACCAGCTGCCACGAGTGGGGGGTTCCCAGCACAGCCACGGCACGTTGCTGTCACCTGCCAGCCTGGCATCCCCGGCTGCTCCCTCTCTGCTCCCATCAAATGTTTCATCCTCTGGGTTGGAGTGGAGATATTTTCCTTCCTTGGAGGTTTAGCACCCAAATTTCCTACTTGCTTCCACTGTTAAATGCTCAGTTCTTAACGCCTGGGCAGGGAACAGGCTAAAATGTCCCTTCTTGTACCAGGTCCTGAAGGTCAGGTCTTCCTGGGGGCATTCTGGCTCACAGGGAGAGATGGATGTGATGGGGAGCCGCTGCCCCGGGCTTGTGGCTGAGTCCCTCCCTGAGGTGACTCCTTTGGGTGCTTCCCTGCTCCTAGTTGTCCCCAGGGGACACCTGGGTGTCCAGCGGGAAGTGCCCATGTTTGGAAGCGTGGCCCAAAATAGTGGTGGCTGCAGGGGGTGGGGGTCTCAGCAGCATGTCCTTCTGGGGAGCCCGAGAGCAGGGTGGCGAGAAGAAGCCAAATGGCTGTGAATAATGCGCATTCCTCACCGATGACAAACTAACCTAGTTCTGGGTTGGGGCTGCATACAGCGCTCCAGCAGTTTATCTAAAGCCATGCACCGCAAAGCCAGCGCTCGGCTCTGCGCAGGGTCCTTCTCAGATCGTCTTCGTTTCCCTCGGGTCTCCTCCACCCCAACTTTTCCTGTGTCCCCCTCGATAGCATGGTGGCTCGCCAGGCTCCCTTCATGCTCCTTTCCCTCTCTCCCACATGCTTTTCCCTTTGCATGCCAGCCCCATTACTTTGAATGGGATGCACGGGGCTGGGGAGGATGCAGGAGGACGTGTGCTCCAGGGTGCTGTTGACCACAGGGGTTTGCAGCTGGGGTGCTGGGTGCTGCGCTTTGCGGGAGGAAGGAATGTACACGGGGGCATTACCTTGTGTTCCTGTCTTATCTCCAGAGCTGGAGCGCTCCTCTCCCTCCCTGCTTGCAGTTTGCATGACTTTCTGCAAGGGGAAGGAATCTGGGCTTGATAAAGTTTGTTGTAGCTTGTAGGAGGCAACCCCCAAGACTTCCAAAACTGCTTTGCATTTAAAAAAAAAAGAAGTGCTGTTGCTGACCCTGTCTGTGCTCCAGAGGTCAGCTGTGCCACCACAGTGCATGTGGGCAGGCATTTCTTGGAGGAGCAAAGAGGAGCTGGGGGTCCATGGGCCAGAGCTGTCTCTGGGGGTTGCTGCCAGGCGAGGCTGGGGGGGGTCCTGGCAGGGTCCCAGCATGAACCTCCCAGCGCTGGCTTCGAGCACTGGTCTCAGCTAGTGAGTGCTTCTGTACTTCGGAGCAGCCGCTTGGCCCGTGGCTGCAAGGTGGCTTTTGCTGAGGACCCAGCTTTTCCTAGTGTTGGGACAGTCTGTCCAAGCCTGGCCTGGGGGCATACTGGAGAAGTTCTCATGGCTAGTGGCTCAGTCCCCTGCACATCCCTGGGCAAGGTGGGGAGTACGGGGGGTGCCAGTCTGAGAGGGTGGTCAGGCACAAGACTGTGCCTGGGGACACCAGGATAGCAGGTTCTTCGTAAAAACCTTAATATCTCCTCGATTATGGGGAGGCACTTGCAGTTTGCAGCCTTTGGGTGGGAGTGCAGTAAGCAAGGCCAAATCCCTCCCCACTAACTACTGAGAGGAAAGCAGGCTGATGAACCTCGCTCATTAGTGAGCATCGTTTTGGCCTATTCCATGAAGGAGGCAAGAAAGGGGTACTCAGCCCTCACCACAGGAGCTCTGGTCTCTGCCTCCCTGCCCTGCAGGCTCTGGTGCCCCAACAGAGCACAAGTTATTTAGCATAGCCCTTTCTCATGGCTGCTCTGTTTTTAACTCCTCCAGGAGGAAGATCTGGACTCAGAAAACGAGAAGCTGGTGGTGAGAGAGCCGGAGGATGAGGATGGTGAGTGCCAGGCAAGCCAGCACCCTGCAGGAGGGTACGGATGGGTCTGAGGGGCTGAAGCCCAGAGTGCTTGGGGATGGTCTCCTTCCTCCAGGAAATGTAGGGGAAATTCCTACCCCAGCTGCAGCCCCTGTTTGCTTCCCCAGATGCCCTTGGGCTGTTTGCCATGGGGTAGCTTTGTGATGAAGCTGCCCCAAAAGCTTCTTGCTCGCATCCAGGACGATCTCCAGGGGCTTTAGTCAGAGCCGTGTTTAACTGATTAGCCAATTAGTTGATTGGAAAATGATTAATTGACTAATTGGGGTGACAACTGCTGTGCTCGTAAGAAAATGAAACAGATGGTGCCAAGCAAGAGTGTGTGTCTGAAGGGGACTCTGCTCATCTGAGCAGCACTGGAGATGCTGGGGTGTCCCCAGGAGCCCCTGCCTGGGGTGGCTGGGAGCAGCAGGAGAGCTTGGGGGGTTCCCTCTTCCCTGCCCCGCTTTCCGCTTGCCCTTTTTAAGGCACTGTGTGGCAATCCCCTGGCTCGGGAGGATTATGCCTAATGCCACAGAGAATGAAATTTTAATCCTGGTGCTGTGCCCACAAGGTGGGGAAAGCACCTTTGGAGGCGGGGTTCCCAAAAGACACTTATTCCACCCCATTAGGCTTCCTCGCAGCACTGGTGATTGGGGATGTTACCATGCAGGACTGTGGGAGACCTGGTCTGAGGAATGATGGTTGTATCCTGCCAAATGGATGTTCAGTAACACTGCACTGCCAGGATCTGCCTCCTTCAGTTCAGCTCTGTTTCAGGGCTGCTCCAGCACCACTGTGCACTACCCCAAAGTGGCTGTGGCTTGGGATCAGGAGATGATGGTCCCTGGCCATGTGTCGTGGCTAGCCCAGCATCATCCTTAAGCATCTCCTGCAGACAGCCACTGACTCCTCTCCTGAATTATTTACACCATTTCTGAAGTGTTTTATAATGGAACTGGGTAAAGCGATGGCTCAGCCTGATAATGAGCAGGCAAGCGTTGTGCAGCTGGGAATAATAGCAGTGCCTTGGCTTTGCTGGGGAGCAACCTCACGCCTTCCTTCACTGTCTCTCCTGCACGTCGCCTGGTCCTGGCCCAACTCAAGCCGCTGAGCTGCTGCCCGGCAAGCCTGCGAGCAAAGATTCCCCTTGGGCATGTGGGGATCGTGCAGGCAGTCTGTCACCAGCCTGGGATGCTGCCACAGTGGCCAAAACCACCAGAGCAGCCTTCTCCCCGCTTTGGGCAGGAAGGCTTGCAGGGAGCTGGCAGGAACCACATGTGGAGCACGCCAGAATACGTTCAGGGGAGAGGTGCGCTCTTGGGGCTGCTTTCTCCCTGCCAGCTCAGGGTCACGGTGCCAGCAATGCAAGGGCAGAGAGATGAAAGACAAATGTTTTCTTTAATATGAACTCACGGAGGCTCTGAGTAAGTAGGTCACCTCATATTTCTGTAGTGTTTTCGCTGTCCACGTGAAAACCCAGCCTCCCCTTTTCTCTGTGTTTCCTGAAGTTTGTTTTCAGTCTGCAAAGAAAGTTCCTGAGCTCAGAAAAGAGCCAGTGGTTTCCAAAGCCACATGCTGGCTCCTTTTTAACCACAACATGTGGGCAGGGACGTGGGTAGCTTCCTCGCCTCACTCTTCCTTTATTCTTTTCTGTCGGGGTGGCAATTAAACTGCCCTTTTTGGGAGAGGCAAAATCCCAAATCTCAACTTACTTGGCAGAAAACCACATGAGGGAAATGATCTTAATTGTCCTTGAAATCAAGCAAGCTATACAAAGGTAATGAAACAGCTCCTGCTCTGCATCAGAGTAAGAAACAGGATGTTACACCCTCTTTTTTTTTTTTTTCTTTCTCTTAATATCTCCCAAAGCAGCAGCCAGCTGAATTTTCTTTCCATGCACTTTTATGGCCACCCAAAAGGCTGATAAGCCGCAGCATGAATGCTTGTTTCCAGCTGGCCAGGCTTGTTTGCCCATTCAGAGGGTTTTCCCACCGAGGGAAGTGGCATATGGCCAAGCTGAATGTTTGGGGCTGCAGGAGCAGAGCATCCGAGTGCTTGTGTTTGGGCACTTGTGAAGATGCTAGGGAAAGGGTTTGCCTCGTTGTTCCCCCTGGAGTCCCAATAGTATTCTGGGATTAGAGAAATACTCCAGATCATTAACTGAGCAGTAAGCTACTCAGGCTTCCCAGGGAAGCTCCCCAAGATCAGGGACATGGAGATATAGAGAAGAAGGGAGGAAATGTGGATATCTGCAGGGAGGTTTCTGTTGAATTCCCACCCTGCTACCATTGCTCCAGGCACACTGCATACACTAGCAGCAGTGACCTTGCAGTGGTTGGCTCACTCGGTCCCATACCTGCCTACACAGCCTTGCACAGCTTGTTTTTGAGATCTCAGGTTTCCCCATCTACAAAATGAGGCTCTGACTTGCCTTTTGCAGGGGGGTCCCCAAGGTCTGCGAGAGCTCTGGCAGTAGCCGAGGGCATGCATGAGTTTAGGGTTGGAGAAATCACTAAATCAAACAGCTGACCTTGGGCATGGGGAGAAAATCCTTAAAGGCAATATTGACCAGAAAATAGAGAGAAGCTGCTGATGCTGAATCCTTCTGAGTGTGAGGAAGGGAGGATAGGGGCTGTGGGTTGTTTTTCATTTGGGCAGGTGGAGGGGGAGAGACTTTCATCAATGTGGTGCCTGCAACAGCAGCAGTGAGGATTGGAAGGGGTTTCCTAGGTGGCTGGGGACAGGGGATGGGTCCATGGGTTATGTACAAGTTGGGGCTTTCTCTCCTACCACAGAAGTCAGGGGAGTCTCACCACTTTTGTGGTCTTGCTGGTGCTGGGAGGTATCATCCTGGATATCTGGCTTGTGGAAAAATGTTCAATTTTTCAGGGCCATGCAGATAACACAATAATGCCTTCCTTTTGTGGACCCCGTAGAAGTATCACCAGGGCTACGAGGGTTGGTGGAAGCAGCAGATGTTTCTGGGTGGATGTGGAAACAGCAATGCTAGATGGCTCGACACGAAGCAGCTGAGTCCTGCAGTCCTTGGGAGATAAAGGCTTGCAGATGAACAGCCCACAGATAATCAACAAAGGCAACTACCCAAAGCAGCCGCTCTTCCTGGGCTGCCCTTTGGATTGACCTCCACTCCTGTTGTTTTCTCCCATCTGTAGGAAGATAAAGCAGGGGAGAGGTTTTTAAAAGCAAATAGTGCTTGAACAAAATCCGATTGGAAAAGGATCGGCTTTGGCTCAGAGTCTGTGAGCTTTGGTGCTCTAATTAGCACAGGGCTGAGGCTGGTGAGCTGGGTAGAAGAGCACCCAGGCCTGGAGAAGGAGACCTCAGTTTCCTCTTCAGGTGTGTTGGCTGATGACAGAAGGATTTGGACTAGCTGTGTTGGTGCTCCTGGGGCTGCCTTGGCTCAGCTCTGTTTGCAGCCCCGGGATTTGCAGTGTGGCACCTCCTTTTTTTCACAAGCTTTGTCAAGGGCTGCAGGTGAGCTGCTGGGCTGCATGGCCTGCGACAGCTCTGCTCGTGGCATCATCCTTGAGCCCCAAGCATGGGAAAGGGCCCCTGGACTAGGAGAGGGAGGGAGGAGGAATGCAAGTCTGGAGAGGAGAAGTGGAAAATGCTGTGAGCTAATCAGGGCAGGATTAGCATGTCTCGATAAGCCAAGATGGGCCTGCAAGGCTTTGAATCCAGGGAGAGCAATAGCATATGGTTCCTGTGCTGTAGGATTTACTTGTATCTGCTTCCAAGCAGGGCTGCTTGCTTGCAGCGGTCCTCACTGTTTCCAGTGCTAGCTGCAGCCAGGACTCTTGCCATCGTCTGGCCAGCAGCAGCTTGGCTCCCCACTGCAATCCACACAGCTTCCCCAACAATTCCCAGGCTTTCCGGAGACTGGAGCTGACTGAGGAAAAGTGTTTGGGGTGGCCATAATGTTTGGGATGCATGTGCAGGAGCAGGGGGTCAATGAGCATCTCAAGAGAACAAGCTCAGTGCTGTTGATCATTGGTCTCAGGAGGTCTCTGGCTCATGTGATCTCTTGCTCGTCTTTGTCTCTCCCTCTCCAGCTGCAGATGAGACGTTCTCTTTTAAATACAGTCCTGGAAAGCTGAGGGGAAACCAGTACAAGTCAATGATGACCAAAGAAGAACTCGAGGAAGAACAAAGGTAACTTGAGTTTCCTTTTTCTTCTTGCACAAGGCCATCTGGTTGGCACTGTCTTGAGGAAAGCTGGGTATGTTCAGACCTCTCTCTCCCCATACTACCTTAGTAGCCTTGGGCTCAACGTCTCATTGCACCATGGTCCAGACATCTCCCACCCAGGAAGACATGAGAACAAATAAAGTCATGCTGATTTAGGAGATGGAGACACTGTGGCCCTATATATCTTTGGAACTGTTCCAGCTCCTTCTCTGGCTGCTTAGACCAAATTTTCAGCTGATGCAAGCTGGTGTAGTTCCCCTGATCCCATTAGCAACACATTGATTTACATCTGTTGAGGACCTGATCTCTAGCTACTTCCCCTCCCTTTACCCTGTGGATGGTCTCCAAACTGAGGACATGGGCATAGCTCAGAAATACTGGAGCAAAGTGAGTGTGGAGCTTTAGAGTTCGCTGTGATGGAGCTGAGACTGGAAATGTCCATACACAGGGCTGGCTCCTCAGCTGTTTGTGGTGGGGATTTGCCACGTAGTGGGCCTGACAGAGATGGACAATTATCCATCTCACACTTTTTGCTAAAGTTTCATCTTGAGCCCTGCATCAAGAAAGAGCCTGTCCTGTTACCAAAAAAAAGCTTTCTAGCTCAAGATTTCCCAGCCTATACAAGGGAAATCAACCCCAACCTTGCACCTCGAGCTGCAAAGCCCTATCCAAAGCCAGTCTGTGCTGTCAGTATGAAATCTCTGCCCACATGCAGATGGAGTCCTTCAGCCCACGGGCACGCAGAGCCTGTGCTAAACCAGAGGTGTCAAACCCCACAGCCAAGGGTTTTGCCCTACAAGCAGGCTTTGTGGCAGGCTGCTCCCCAGCAGATGTGTGCAGCTCATACCCCTTCCCTCTCGGGTGAGCTGCTTTCCCAGTGGTGGCTCACCAAGCCTGGGAGATGTTGTTCTCTCCATTGGTCTTCCAAGGGCTGTGGGACCCAATTCTCCACCCAGTGGTGTGCACCTCCTAGAATGATTTGGAGGAATTTGTCACCCCTTGCCTGTGATGCCGTGGTCTAAGTACCACCACAACTGGCATGGTGTAAAGGCCTGACATGGACCAAGTGGAAACTTGAGGGCAGCAGGGAGGGCAAGGATGGAGGGACCGTACCCTGCCCCTGGGTCAGGCATGCTCCTGCTGGCAAGCCTTGCCTCAAGGCCCTTGGGCAACATCTCTGCATTGCCAGCAGCTGGGATGGCCAAGGTTTGTCTCCATGGCAGGAGCAGGGCATTGTGGTAGGCAGTGTAAATCCAGAGACCTACCCAAGGGCTGGTGCTGACACATGCTCACTCTGGTCCTCAGAAAAGCTCGGGTGGTGCATGGGGCTCTGGCAGGCTGCCTTCACTAGCCGAGCCTGCAGCCGTTCTTTCCACATCAAACCTGACCTTCCCACCAAAAGATGTCTTCTCCTTCTCCCCTGACTTCTGGGCTCCCAGTCATCCGGTCTTGGGCTTCATCTGCCTTATAGCACTGCCAGGGGCAAAGATCTGCAAGGGCTCTGTGCTCTTGAGGTCAGCAACAGAAACGAGCTCCAGTTTCCTCTGGCACGGGGTTGATTCTGCATTGGTGGCATCAGAAAAAATGTTGTTTGCTTTCTTCCTTTTGTTATATCTTTATTGTGCCTGAAGCCCCCAACCTGTGAAATGCTAAGCAGGTCTGTTAGTGACACTGTATTTTTCGCCTGGGGAGGGTGGTGGTGGAATGAACTGAGTGACTGTGAGAGAAACCTGTGGGGCTCAATGGGAATTGCTTTTCAGGATCCTGCTAAGCACCAATGCAAAAATCTACCTGCAGCAGGCAAATTCAAACCCTTTGCACCAGCAGCTCCATCCAAACCAGCTCAGCAATCGCTGCTCAGGTTTTCAGGGCCAGGAGTCCTACAGGGCCTTGAGCTGGTTCCTCTGTGGCAAAAAATGCTCCTGCTATCACCTGGGGACACTTGAGGGGACGTTGCCTATGGACAGCAGTGGGATAGGGGTTTTGTACTCGGGACTGTAGAACGGGCTCCAGGGGGTGATGGACCTTCCCTGGGCATGTGGGATCTCCCAGGCATCGCTGCTCACATCCGTCTGGAGCTGTCCCAGGGCAGGACAGTGCACCTAGAACTGATGGACAGTGCCTGGGCATTGGGTCCCTTGGAGGCTCTCAGCAGCTTTCCACACTGAGGGCCATTGGCAGATGTGTTTTTCCTACTGCTCCTTTATTTTCTTCTCTTCCATATTTGTGTTGTTCATTTCTTTAAGGCAGCTTTGTGAATTTTTTTTGTCTTGCTTTGTTGCTGGCTTACCCCCCCAAATCTTCACTGCAGCATCAGCAGCTTTTCATTTCAGGCCTCGCGGGTGGTGTAAGGGGGCAGGGCTGCTGCCAGGTAAGCTCCCGGGCGAGCTGAGTGCAGCGGCTCAGCCCAGTCCTGCATCCTTCTCCCCTGGCAGTCCCGTCCCTCTCCCTGACTCCGTGCACCCTGACCATGCTGCTGATCTGCTGTGACCCAGGTTTGCCACCTTTATGTTGCAGGATTGAGCTGACCTCTGATCTCACATCTCTGTAGCAAGTACCTTAGGTCCTCGGCCACAAACATTCTTGCAAATCTTTTTGGTAAGGACACACTATTTCTTAGAAGTAGTGGTACCACTGGTAACATCTGCTAATGGTTTTTTTTTTTGGTTGTTTTTTTTTTTTTTTTTTTTTTGGTCTCATTTTCTGGGGGAGTGTTTGTTTCTGAGCTGCAGTTGACCGCCTGTCCCACCTCCCTCACCACCTCTCTCCCCTTCCCTCCTCATAACAGATTAATAAGTCCGCTCCCCTATGCCTCCATCTCGCTTTCCATGAGTGCTCGGGGGGAATGGGGGCTCTCACGTTCGGATGCTCACCTCTTCCATCTTGGATGCCTGAAGTTGGACATCCCACAACCACTTCTGTTTACTGATTTGGAAAATTAGAGCTGCTGAGTGAGTGGGTAGTTAGTCTTAAGGTGTGTTGCTGAAGCTGAGACAGGCTTAGTCTTTGATTTTAGCCCTGTCACTCCTCCGGTTTTCCCATGGACCAACAGGTTCCTGTGTGAAGCAGCTTGTAAGCAACCTCCCAAAAATGCAAGTGGGTCTCCCAGACCCCCTTGAGGCTACTTTTTGTGTTGATCACTAGTCCATGAGTCTTAATTTAGGGGACCCCTAATTTTGGAGGTGCCATTGAAAGAATTATTTGCCTTTTCCAGGAAGAGCTATAGGACTTCAGATAGGAGAGGACAGGCATGCAGTAGATTGGATTATTTAACCAAAACCCCACTTCTGCTCTAACCTGCATCACTCCAGAAGTTGTGGTTGTCTCGCCTAGTATTCACTTGAGTCTTGTGGCTTCAAACTGGTGCTAAATCTGGACTAAAAGGGGAAGGAATGTGACCTTTACTGAGTGATGCAACTTCCTGCTTCTGGTTACTTCAGTCTTGAAAAAATAGAGGGACTGCTCAGTGAGGGAGGAGGACAGTAAGTCTAGCTGGCAAATACATCTGCTCAGGTGGTGGTTGTGCTTGATCACACCTGGCGGGTCACCAGTACTTCTAGAACAGAAGCACGTAGCGTTTGCTCCCCTGGGGGAGAAAAATAGTCTGGGCAGGAAGGGGAAGAGTGCAGGGGAAGGATGCAGCCCTTAGTCAAGCCAGCACAGCGTATTTCCCAAATCCTTCTCTTCTGCACCTGAGGCTTTTGGCCATCTATTGCCAACTGTAGCTGCCATGGTGCAAAGCACTAGTTAAGGCTGAGAAATATGACTTGTAGCAGTGCAGCTTGCCCCGGTTCAGACAGGGTTGAGTTGTGTCGGCGTGAGACACAGCCCACAGGGGCCGACTGTTAGGTGTTGCTGTCCTGGCTGGGCACCTTGTGCAGATGAGGAAGGGCTCCTCAGTGCGCCTTCAGGGCCTGGCTTGCATGGATAGATTGAAGTGGTCTCTGCCAGCTGCTCTTCAAACCTCCCTTGAGGTTGAAAGAGGTTAGTGGGGGTTTTTTGCAGTTCGAGAGGAGTATGATCAGGACTCTGTTGAGCACTGACAGCTGCAACAAGGCTCCAGACATAGTAAAAGAGAAAACAATCAGGAGAAATGACCCCTTGGGTCTCTGCTTTCAGTTCTCTCTTTCCATGAGGCAGAGCAGGTCCCAGCCAAGTCTTGGTTGGCCTCGGTGATGCCAAGGGGTTGAGCTGTCTGTGCTCTGTCCTTGCTGCTCTTTGCTAGGTGTGTTGGCTGGAGAAAGGAGAGCAGATCCCATCTGATGGTCTGTGAAAAGGTTTCTCCTCTCTGTCCTCTCTCTTGTTTCTGGGATTTAGGAAGAGGTGAGGGTGGAGAGCCAGAAGCTGCCCCATGGGGCCTTAGCTAGGGCACTCTTGCAGACCCCTTGAGCAGGGTCTGAGTGAATGGCACCGAACTGCTCAGACATGCTCTGCTGTTTGCAGGTGCACTCATGGATAGAGCAGGTGATCCCCCAGACCGCAGTCTAGTCTGTGTAAGACTGAGGAGAAGGTAGGGATGGCTGCCAAGTTTCCTTGCCTAATGGGCTCAGTTCCTGCAGCCAGGGGACCCATTGTAGCAGCAGATTTTTCTCCTGCCTCTCAATCCTCTCTTCACATCTCCTGGCCAGCCACGGATGGGTTGAGGAGTAACTGCTTGAATCCAGGCTAGATTTAAGCCTAGGGCTCGACTGCAAGTTGGAATTCATGCAAGGGGAATTGGATGGCTGTAAATCTCATGTTCAGTCCTTTTCTTGGTGGTAATTTAGCAATGGAAACCTGTCTCCTCCCCAGCTGGGTTCAGAGGACCTCTTGGTTATGAGGCACTGAATAAAACTGGGCTTGGACCCTGGAGTTTCAGCAAGGCAGGGTGCCCTGGATGGACACTGGCTATAGGGAATGGCAGAGAGGAGAGACCTTTCCCTGCTCTGCCAGACATCCCAGACCAATGTGGGGATGCAGCTGTGGTTTGAGGGAGAACTGTGCTGAAGTCTGGTTTTGAATGAGACAATGCTTGTGGTGACAACTCTGGAGCACACAAGGGCAGGAAGCAGCTGCAGGGGTTTAATGACTGTGTTGACAGACCTTGACCTATTTTGAACATCTCCACTACTAGCCCTCCAAAAATAAGTGGGTGGGACTGGGCTGGGGGAGGTTGCATTTCGGGAGAGCTCTCCATCAGCATCTGTCCCTGTCCACCCCCTGCATTGCCATCACATAGCCCTGGCTCGCTTGCTTGCTCCCCCCTCTGTATAGCATGGGATCTGGGTCTCTTTCTCGTCCCTTCTCTTTTGCTAATCTTCACCCCCCCAACCCAGTGGCTTTGCTGTCCTGTCCTGTCCTGTCCAGCATGGTGCTTCTTTTGGATGAGGGAAGCTGGTAAGTTTGGGCTTTCTTTGGGGTTTTATTATTTGTTTGCTTTTCATCTTCTGCAGCACGATAGTCGTCCTGGGCTGAGGGAGGAGGAGTAGCAGCAGGGGACTGCGAAGCCTAGGGCCATGGGATTCTTCAGGTCAGGCTGGCAACTGCTTCACTGCAGCCACCAGCCACAGGGATGGCACTGACCATGGGCAAGGCTGCTTCCAGCTGCAAAACACCCAGCGCGTGAGGCACCTTTTCTTCCCACCTGCCTCTTGTAGGAAAGGGGTACTGTGTGTTTGGGGGTCCCTCCTGAGCTCCCCCTGCTCTGATGTTCCCTCCGAACGTGCCAGATTCCACTTGTATGAGGAGGGAGTCTCCTGGTGGCCCAGTGCTGTTCCCTGCCTCCACCATATCCCCAGGGAAAATGTCCTCTGACCTCCAAGATGTCAGTGGACTTGAGCTCTGGCCCTATTTATAGAGCATCTGACTGAGTCATGAGTCCCCAGCAGCTTTAAAAACAGAGCAACTAGGATGCCTCCCTCAGAAATCCAGGGAAGGGGAGGCCAGGAAGCCCCTTCCCTGTCTCCTCCTCCTGTACTGGAGAGGAAACTTTTGCAAGCTCCCCCATAGCCTTTGCAGGGTGTGAGTCTCTGAGCCTGCCCTGGCCTGAGATTTCAGATCAGACAGCAACTCTGCTTGAGCTCCTGGGTTTTTTCTTTTGGCTCAGGTCCTGAATTGTCCTAGCTTGTGGCTGCTGCTCTGCGTCTCCCTCACCCAACGCTCACGACTTGTCTTCATCTGCTTCTGCTTAATCCTGCGCGGCATGGGCAGCTTGCCGTTCTCTATCTGCTAACTCTCTGGGAGCCTGGCTCTGCCTCTCCTGCGGCTCCCCTGCGGCCAGGAGAGACCAAGGGCTGTGGGGAATCAGGGCATCGCACCATGCTGGGTGCAAACTGGTAGACAGCGAGATGGAGCACAAACGCTGAGTGATGGAGGAAAGGACAGGCTGGCCCGTCCATGGCTTTCCCTACTGCTGCGGCGTTGGCCGGGGGCGTCAGGAGTGTTGCAAGGGGATGGGCACAGGGCTGAAGGAGGCGATTGTAGCCTCTTGGCTGAGCTGGCCAGGAGCTTGAGCCACCTTCCTGGCTGTGCTCTGGCCTTTTCGGCTGTTGCTGCTGTGGCTGGGAAACATGGGAGGCTTCTGCCTTGAAACAGCAGTGGGCAAGGTCCGCTCAGGGGGTGACGCAGTCCCCGACCCCACTGACTTCTTGCTGGCCCCTATCCTAAAGGCAATGGGACTTGCGCTCCCTGGTCCACGCAGGCTCCAGCAGTCTCAACTGCTTTCCTGGTGTTCCTGAGGAGCACTAGGTATTTCCCAAGGTTGAGTGCACCTTTCAACTTTTCTGTCCTGCTGGAGGAATTTCAGATTTGTGTTGATAGAAGCTCCCTTTGGTACCTCTCACTCTCCCGCTCTTCTCTTTTCTAAGTACTGACTGTCTCTCCCTGTTCTGCATTTAAGTCCTCTCTTTCTGTGTTTTACCTATTGGCTGAAGCAACTGGCCCACACTTTTAGGACCACTGGGAAAGCTTAGATTTATTATGTCATTCTTCATATTTTTCCTGCAATACCCCAATCCTGGACAAGACTGGGTTATGGTCACTACCAGAAATGACATGGTAGCTGTCCCCATGGTAAAGAAATAGGAAGCAGTGGTGGGACCATCCCCAGCAGTGAGAACTGCCTGGGGAGAGCTTGACCACTCATTGCTGGATCTGCCCAGGGCTTTTTTTCACTGCTCTTGATCCTCAAGGGTCAATCCTAGCCTGTCTGAAGCCAGATTGCTATCTGCCCTCCTTGCCAAGATTTCAGACCAGAGGACTGATGGTCCCGACAAGCCGAGCACCTTACCTCTCTGCCAGGGGAAGGAGCTGGGAATGCTCCATGCTTCTGAAAATCAGCTTTCTGAGTGAAACTATTCCTGAAAAGGGCATAAGCAATTACCAGAGGTGGTTACAGCAAGATGCTCTGGGATCTCCTTAGAGTGGGTCAGAACTCCTTTGGAAAGCTATAGTCTATGGATGGGCTGCAGGATTTCCTGACCTGCTGAGGATTTTGCACACATGAGGGATACATGCAGATGGGAATACCACCAGCCCACCCCCTCTGTCAGTGCTGGGATGCTGTCTGCTCTCAAAGGCAAGAAGCCTTGTGCCAATGCCATGGCTGAGTTGGATTGAGGGGAATGCTTCTGAGGCCACAAGAAGGACACCCAGTTTCCATGCTTCAGGAGAAGCATGGTCTTTTGAGACCTTCAGTACCTGAGCCTCCCTCATAATCCAGGACCCACTCTTGTCTGAGCTCCTTGTTCTCTAGCTGTTCCTTGCACAGAAGCATGTCCAGCTGACAAATCATACGATTCACTGACTTGGCCCTCAGCTTGGGCCAGAGCAGAGATATTTGGATAATCTGTATCTGAAGAAAGGATACAGGCTTCCAGCAAAAGAAGACCCTAACCTGGTTTGATTGATGTGCTGCTGGGGGAAAGCATGCTGATCAGGTTGATTTCATCATCCAAGGTGAATGGAAAGGAGGGAAGAGCCAAGGATAAGCAGTGGTTCAAAGCTCTCAGCCTCCATACCAAGCTAATTAAGTCTTTCAGGCTCCGTGGCAGCAGTGCCAGAGCTTCTCAGCCTGGGGGTTTATATGGCCCTGATGTCCCCAGTGATGGACTGCCTCATGCTCTTTAGTCTAATCCCCCTCACAGCTTGCTCCAGGAGCAGAAAGGGGTATCCCTGCTGTGCAGATGGGGAATTTATGGCTCTGACGGACATCCTCTATTAAGTTCATGCTTGGTTTAAGATCATCTCACCCCAGCTGTTGGCCCTGTCCAGGAGGTGAGTATCCCTGTGAGGGGCTGCAGGCTGCAACTGAGCCTCCTCCTCCACCCTCCCTGATGTCCTCCATCCCTCCCCGCTCCAACTGCAGCATGCTGGAGGGGACCTCTCCTTCTGGGCCCCCGTGGCAACAAGCTTATGCCCTCACGCGTGAAATCTGATTATGCTTGCGTGACTTGAGCAGGATGATCCGATCCTCAGTGCTGCGAATCCCGCAGAGCGATTATCCACTCCGGAGAATTTCCTTTCTTTGTCCTAATGGGCTGGCCACTGAGCCTCTGCAGTGTTGCTTGAGGTCCCACGTGATGCTTCACCCTGCATCTCCCATCTGGGATCTGGGTCGCTGGCTGCACTTACGAGGCTGCTGGAGAAGGCAACCTTTTGCAGAAGAGTGAGGAAGAAATGAGGCTGTAACTTGCCTTCATGCTGTGGCTGGCAGGAGTAAGGGACTTTCAAATGGGGTTCAGGTGTTACCTGTGAACAGTGAACCCTCTTGAATCCAGGATGAATTAGGCTGGGGTGCATCTGTGAGTGTTTGTAAGTACCCAGGCACTGTGTCTTGTAGCTTCCCTTTACCTCAGTGCAGGTCTCTGTGTCCATGGGCAGCTGCCCAGCCTACTGTCAGGTGTTTCCCAGCGTGGATGGTTGGGCCATGAGAAATGCTGGGGAAGTAAGGGCAGAGTGTCTGAAAGGTTCAGACTGAGAACAAGGGAACACATTTTTTTTTTAGCCCTGGCTCTGCTAACAACATGCTGCAAGACCTCAGGGAGTGCCTGGATGTCCCCACTCACAAAACACATCTAATGATTTCGCTCTCCTTCCCTGGGACATTGGGAGAGCTTCCCATCAAAAGGAAGCCTTGTGACCTGCAGAGAGTCTTGCGATTTTTGCCTTCTTCCTTTGAACACACACAGCTGTAGGAGGACTGAGAAAGGTCGACCTGTTCAGGCACCCTGCCCTGTGAAACCAGTACTCATTCCTGGCTCATCTGGCTTCAGGTGAGAAGAGGGATCTGGGCTGGACAAGGGTGCCAGCAGCCCAGGGAGGCTCTGCACAGGACAGTGAGGTGGTAACCCCTGGAGCTAACGAAGGCTTCCAATTAGGTGGGCTTCAGCTCTCATCAGTAGGTCAGAAAGGTTGTAACTTAGATTGGTGCCAGGCAAAACGATTTACACTTCTGATTGGGTTTCGACTATCCTGCTGCAGTTGATGAAGCAAAGTGCCTCCTCCTTAGAGGCACGAGGTGTGCCAACAGTGGCTTGTTCTGCCCTGAGGTGGGAAGTTGCTTCGCCTTCCCCCCACACACGTACTGAGTTTTCCCCCTGCTCATTTATGTGAATGATAATGAACCAACCTGAGGGGTGAAATGACTGAAATGATTTCTCTTCTCTCCCTGTTTCTCTTTGCAGAACTGAAGACTATATGAAGTTGTCCCTAGCCTCCTCCTAAAGGCATCCCTTGGCATCTTTAAAGGCTTGAGAGAAATACCAAAACCAACCAAACACACCCATAAGAGAAATCCATAAACCCTCAAAACTTGGGATCCCCTCTTGGTCTGAAGTTGAGTTCTTCAAAAACTCCTGTGGTGTCAAGTTTGAGGAGATCCTGTTGTGTGGCTCCATGGACTGGGGCTGGGCGCAAGCAGTGACTTGAGTTGTGTTTGGGGGGCTGGGATGAACCTTCCTCCCTCTCCCCCAAACAGAACCCAAATTGGACACTAAATATGCAGCGAGTCTATTAGTTGTGTTCATTACCATGTATTAGGCCTGACATGAAATCTGTGTTGTTCCTTTATTGGGGTGAGCGAACCATAGCTCTTCTCCCAGACCAGCCTGGACCTTAGACCAGACTATGTTGCTTCCTGGGGCCAAACTCCTCTTTATTGCTGGAGGGTGGGAACTGCCTATGATTTCAAGTGTTGTATAACACTGCTTTATTCTGAGGGCTGGAGGGATAAAGTGGGGTCCAAGTGAGGGATGGCAGATGGTAGCTGGACTGACTCAAATCTTGCTTCTGTAGTTATTTTAGCAGAGAGCTGATTCTGTAGGTAGACAGAAGACTCTAGAAGTGATGAAGATTGATAGTTTAGCTGTTCTGCTTGTGGTGGAGGTTTAGGAGACCACACTTTGGCTGCTGTTAATATCTGGATTCTCACTTTTCCCTACTCCAGTTCCCAAGAGGAGAGACCCAAGGAGGTAGCTACGGCATCAGGGGTTCCCTCTGGCTCAGGATGAGATAGTGGGAGTCCTGGAAGAGACACTGTCCCCATTCCTCTGCCCGCTTGCTATTCCAGTGTCCTCTTCTCTTGCTAGCCCTGTGGCTTGTCCACTGGAGCCAGAGCTCAGCATTGCTCCTCAGCTCTGTCACATATAGAAGATGAATTTGGCTGGGCACATATACCTGCTTCAGACATAGGAGGTTTCAAATCAAACCCAGCTGGTTTGCAAGAGTGAGAAGAGGGTCCCAGTCCTCTAGCAATGTTGTAGAAATATCAGGCTAGGTGGGGATGTGTCCTTCAAAGTTTCTCTTTCACTGCCGGACAACTGCCTCTTGGCTAACGCTGCAAACATATCGGAAACCCAACAGGCTGCTTTTTTTTTTTTTCCCCCCTTTTTAATTCCTATGCAGACAATACTTGAAACCTTGTACACAGTTGTCCTTTCCAGCGCCTGGGGTTGGCAAACTCTTAATAAAAGGGCTCATTTAAAGAACAGCAGGAGGCTTCAGCTTTAGAAGAGGCTGGGCTGCCCCTTCCCAGCCGACAACTGCAAGCGTGTTCAGTGGTTTGCATATGAATTTAGGCACATCTGGATCCTCTGCTTCAACATCCCGCTGGTACAGCTGCTGTGTCCCCTTGGTGCTGGCTGGCTGACTCTGTGTCCCGAGCACCCAACTATGCAAAGAATGCCTTATATACATTGTGTTTAAGTTACATGGCAATATGTACATCGAGCAAAGTCTATAGCTGAGTCCAGATTTTTGCTAGTGGCAGCGAGTCAAACGATTTCTTCAACTCAAATGGCTGTCTGGGTATTTTTTACTTTTGTTTGTTTTGTTTGTTTGTTTTGTATCTGATGGTGGCTCTTATACAAAGGACTGTAATTCTAGTGGCTTGAATCTGTAAAAATTGCCTTTGTTTGGTCCAATAAACCTTTGAATAGTTTATTTGGTTTGTGCTTGTTCTCCCTGCCTCTAGCAGCTTGTAACTTCTTTCTCAAGAGATTTGTGTTGAAAATCTGGATTTTAGGTTAGAGGTACATTCTGCCCTCCTATGCCTTTTACCCCATAAATGATTCCACTGGCTTCTTTAACAATAGAGTCAGACCAGTGGTGAACGTCAGGGATTTTCCCTTATTTCTGCTGGAGCAATGCAGCGTTGCAGCAGGATCCTGGTCTTGTTTGGCTGCAGAACAATTAGCAACGTTCCCAAGGCAGAGCTCTGCCCAGGATTTCAGCTGGTGTGAACATGGGTACCTAGCAGTTCCTGAAATGGAGATCACCTTTAACATACCTATGGCTCACTGCCCCAAACCTCCATTAATTGTAGAAGTCTTGGACTGAAATGTCTAAAAAGAGCCTGAGGGAGTTAAGTATGCAAATTCAATTGCCTATCAAGAAGAATTAGACTGCTTTGAAAATCCTTAATTCATCTATTTTGTCAGGAATAAGTAAAATCCTGTTTGACATCCTAAATCCAAGTAGTTTTGAGGACAGCACTTGTGGGAAGAGAGAATGATTTTACTTGTGAATGGGATAGGTTTGATTCAAAATAATCAAAAAAAAAAAACCAAACTCCAAGCTGGAGCACTACAAAGTTGATTTGCAAGGTCACCTTTGATAGGAGAAGCTCCTTTTTGAAACCACTTTCATGTTTTTGATGCCTTACTCTTCCTTCCCAGGCTCTTTTCTCTCTTTACCTTTGTTTTGCTCTCCCTTTGTTGTAGATGATGTAGCACAGAGAAGTAACAGCTCTTTTTTATTTCTGTTTTTCAGACACACAGTCATGATATTTAAAGTTGAGGGGAGAGCCAAAATGCATTGATGTTGTGCTTAAAAAAATTGAGTGAATATTTTCTGTGATCTTGATTTTGGAGGTTTAGAGACAAGGATATGGGCCTTTGGGGAGGTTTCAGCAGTGTTAATGTCTGTGAAATAACAAGCGAGGGATGCAGACCTGTGTGGAGCACTCCCAGCTGGCATGCATTTCAGACACGTGAGGCAAAGCTGTGTATTGAATTTCTCCACATCAGACTGGAGACATGCCCTCTGGTGCCCAGCAGTGATCTAAAATAAAATATTGATCACTAATGACCATGCTTCCCTTCCTCTTGTCTGGAAAGGGCAGTTGGATGCTATTCATGTAAGCACAAAAAATTACAGAAGAGACAGACAAATCCAGGCGCTTGACAGCCTACGGCCAGAGGTTTCGTAACCAGAAGATCCCACATCATTATCAGAATATGTTTGGCCTTAGGACAATTGTATTTTAATTGCAATAGAAAAGAATTGGCAAATGAGCTTTCTTTTGGCAGGATCTGTTTTTTTCCTGCCCTGCCTGCTGCAATGGTGCTGGGAGGACAGCCTGCTGTTCCTGCTTCTGCTGGGGCTTAGTCCAGGAGAGGGGAAAATGCAGAGCCCCACTCTGCAGAAGCTCAGCACGTGAAGGCTCCTCTGCTCATTCCTGACTGTCTCATTCCATTGATCTTGTTCGTGGTGTGGTTGCTTCTGATGTGTTGATGCTGTCCTCTCTTCTTTCAAGCAAAGATTGTGTCCTCATTTTGCCTGTCAATAGGTATTTCTATCCCTCCTGTTAGTGGAACAACTAATAGCTTGTCCACACAGGACTTGCAGGAAGACTACTCCAGGTTAAATAATGGCCTGCATTTAAATGGATTAATTACAGTGTATTAAAGTCCTATGTGGAAAGCTGGCTGTGATGGGGACAAAGGACTCTTGACAGGGTGACCATGTGGAAGTAAAAGCCAGAGTCTGTCTTTCTAGCCCACGGGAGGTCTAAAGAAGCTAAACAAGCAGGAGGAGCTGGGATTGCGGCAGATCTGTGCTCTGAGCTGCTAAGTTATCACTGAATTTCAGCCCCACAGTCATGTAAGGGCAAAATGAGCCTTGAAGTATTAGAAACTGCTTCTCCCTTGTTACAGCCATAAAGCACCACAACCTCATTGGTTCTTTTAATCTCACACAGGAGATTCAGATATGAGGTGTGCTAGGCAATATTGCAGTCTGACCCCAATCACGTAGAGTCCAGCAATGAGAACGTACCAGCCCACAGCCAGCTCTGACTGGAGCCAAGGGGCACATTCATTTTGCCCTAAAAGAGGATTTGTAGACTGTTGCATCAGTTCGTGAGCTACCTGCGAAAAAGTGACACTCCTGTGCTGCCCACCTTTCTGTGTCCCTGAGTGATGATCAGTAGATGTATAACCAATATAAGCCCTCCTACAAAGTTTCCTCAAATAAAGCCCTGTGACAGATACAAATCTTTGTGCTGCAGGACATACAACAATGGTTAACTGCTTCAGGTTACGGAAAATCAGGATATGTTCTTTTATGGGGAGAAGGGAGTTAATCATCTACTACAGGACTTTCTAGGGATGGAAATCTGAGCTAGATGGTCCACTGGTCAGCCTCTGCCCACACAGGGATCATCTTGTTGCTGGACTGGCTACATGAGTCCATGTCACCATTTGACACTGGCAGATGAACTCTCGAATCAAAGCAAATTTCTGTCTGTGATCTTATCTTCCAGTGGCTGATTAAAGTCATGTCCACACTGGAAGGTAGTCTGGTCTCTAGTTTTCAGGTAGGGTACGCATTTAAAATTTAATAGCTATTCCTGAATTACTCTGTATCTACATACTCTTATTACAGAATGAAAGGACACTGTGCTGATGATGCTTAATCCAGTTTCATTATGGAGTCTGCTAAATTGGGACATGTTGGTCTTATGAAATTCCACATGTCGAGTTATCTTGAAACTTTGAGTATAGATAAGCCCTAAGGAACTCCAAAGGTAGTGTTACAGCAGTCTGTTTTAACTCCATATTTAAAGAACTGCAGAGAGATGTGCAGGATGATTGGATAGATGGGAAGGTGCAGGAAGGAGAACCAGAGGCTATCTCTTTCTTATCTCCCATGGGCAGATTTCCTGCAGCCAGTAAGGCTTGTAAAATGACCTGCTTTTGGCTTTGTGTTTCATTTGACCATGGTGTTCTTGCTCAAAGTGCCTTCTGGGGACTGGCTATTCCTACTTGTCCTTTTTTTTTGACAGGGTTCAGAGAGAGCAGCTGGCTGCCATCTTCAGGCTCATGAAGGAAAAAAGTGACACATTTGGAGAGATGTCTGAAGGAGACATGAAGGAGCAGCTTAGACTGTATGATATATAACCTTGCAACCAGTGGAGACTATGCCCAAAAGTCATCTTGGCCCTTATTATGCAGGACACTGGAGGCTGTAGTACTATAAACCTGTTTTGGTAGTTATTTTGCAGTTCCAGTTTGTTTTGCAAATGCATATAGGCCTGTGATATGTATTTCAAAAGACTTGTCATTTCTCACCCTTTTTATTGTTTTTCCTTGAAGAGCTATCATGATATTTTCATCTCATACAGAGATTTTTACCTCTTTCTGTCTGGGTCACATGTCTCAGTCATACAAAGCAGTTAAACTCGCAATTTTTTTCTGGCCATGCTTTATAAAAACAAACTTTAAAACCTAGTCTTTATCAGTTTGATATCTGAAGGAAGCCAAAGATGATAGATATAAAATGGATGAAAATAATAGAATCATGGAATAACTCAGGTTGGAAGGGACCTAAGGAGGTCTGTAGTCCAACCTCCTGCTCAAAGTAGCATCAGCTATGCGACCAAGCCAGGTTACTCAGGGCTTTATCCTGTTGGCTCTTGAAAACCTCCAAAGATGGAGACTGCACAACCTCTCTTGGCAGAGAGGCTTCCGATCCTATGGTTAGAAAATGAATAGCCAAAGGCGAGTCATTAGTGCTCCGATTAGAGGTGAGTTGCCATTCTCATCTCCTTGGAAGGAACACTTCATCCTCCTTCATGCTGGCTTTTTGAAACAAATCCAAGTCGGTTCTGGCTGACCTCGTTGAGCTCATCTTCATGCCTGAGAAAACAGCACCTAACTTCAACCTGGAAACACAAACATCTCTTCGCCTCTTGGCACTGGTAAAAGTAGTACAGAAAGGTGGCTGGCTTTTTTACAAGGATGATTGTGTCCAACTCAGATCCTGTTCTCCTAATATAAAAATGATGTGAGAAACTACATACTTAGGAAATCTCTGTGAATTTATGAAGTATTTTGAACAGTCTTGACCAACCCTTGGTGGTTTGGATAAAGTAAATCAATGAGCATTCCTAATTTTAACTGAATGTCTTCTGGTGTACTTATCTCTCCTACAAAATCCTGTTAAATACTTTATTATCAGGAAGGATTTTCTCAGTTTTAATACCTGCTGACAGAGGGAGGCAACATTTTCTGACCCAGTTTTAGGGAATGATCTTTTACAAGATTAGGTTTGCTTTATTTTGTGTAATTCTTTTGAGTCTGGGAAACCAAATCTCACATTATCTGGTCACTGTTTCCCATGACAGTTTATTGTATAACTCCGTGCTGTTTGACTTTTAAGAATCATTTAATCTTCTAAATGTTTTCACCTAGGTGAAGGCATATTTATTATGAGATCAAGCTGGTTTTACTACCAGTCATGACTTAATCTAAATTTAATGTCTGAAATTTACCTCTTTTTATTCAACATGAAGGAATTAAGTGGGAAAAGGAGTCTTATGATGTGAAACATCGTGCTAGCCTGCCATGTCCCCAGGCCACAATTTCCTTTGTCAAGCTGTATAAAGGAAGAAATGTAGAAAATTTGTATATGGGACTTCTCCCTAGTTCAAAACTGAAAGCAGGATCTTTTCCAAAGCTCTTTGTGAAAGCAAGCAAAGGCAAATTAAGGTTTAGTTGATTTTTAGTCTTTGTCTTGTAGACTTTACAGTTTATTTCCAAAATATATTTATATTTCTTCTTTTACATTTGGGCCTTCTCTGAATAGGAACATTTCTGGGAAAAAAAAAAAAATCCTCAAACTCCTCAGCTTCACATTATGCCAGCAATGATAATGCTGAATAAGGCAGAGCAGCTGGCATGAAACCTGTCCTGCCCATACCAACTCCAGGCAGTGTCACCAAAATGTTAAGATGCTGTTGAAGACAGGACAGTGTTATTTACTAGGCCCAAATTTAAGAAAGAAACGAAGCTAAGTAAAAAGGCCTCTGCCCAAGACATGAAACAAAGGGATATCTAGACGGTAGAACCCATGGGTTTTAAATGGAACATTTCCTCTGCGTGCAGTTGCAAGACTGTAATAAAGAGGAGCCCACTGGACACGTCTGTGTGCGTCTGTGGACGGCAGCGGGGAGGTGGCGTTCGGAGGCCGCCTTCGAGGCCGCTGGGACCTGCAGCCATGGGGTACGTCCTGTCTTGGCTTGGCCAGCTTCGAATTTCCTTTTCCCTCTGGGCTTATCAATATTTATACAGGAAATCTCGCCGGTTGCTACGGCAGGATCTCCCCTTCTGGGTACTGTCATTAAGTTACACTGGCCGCTTTTCCTCAGCCTCATGCAGGGCTGTAGGGTACAAAAGTGGCCGTATGAACGCACCGCCGGTAGCGCGGCAGGGGGGTTACACCGTGAGAGCCACTGGGGAAACGTTTCGCCCCTTTGACAAGCTCTGGGGCTGCAAACACGGGCGGGAGGATCCCGAATCAGCGCTGGCGCTGAGGGGCCTCTCACAGCCCATTGTAACGTGGAGGCCCAGACTCCTGTGAGCCCCAGTCGCGGGGATGTCCGCCCCCCCACCCCGAGGCTGCTCCCGCGGCCGGGAGCCGCTCCTGCCCACGCCTGTCGCCGACGCTTCGGGAAGGCGACTGGGACACCAGGGGACCGCGGTCCGGGCGCGGCGGGTCCCCGGGCCAGGGCCCGGCGAGGGGGGCCCGCTGCTATGGCAACCAGCCCCGGGCCGCTCGACATTGGAGACATATGTCCCCACTTGGCACCCGTACGGCAACGCGGAACGGGACTGGATTGTCCCTAGCCGGCCCCCGTAACCCGCCACGACCGGGGGGGGCAGACTGGGAAGACGTCGAAACCGCCGTTATCGCGCAGTGCGCATGCGTACGGCATCGGCGTCACGCCCCGCGAGTGACGTCCACGGCCGCCTGCCAGAGGCGGGGCCGAGTGCGCATGCGCGGGGCGGGGCCGCTCCCCGCAGTAAGATGGCGGCGGTCGCGGGTGGGCCTGAGGGCTGCCGCCGGCGGAACGCGGTCGGCGCGGTGTTGGGCCGAGAGGCTGAGGGCTGCCTCAGCGGTGGGGAGGCTCTCAGGAGCCTCCTGGGAGTGTCTGGCCGGCGGGTGTGCGGCAGCGTCCCCGGCCGCTCAGAGAGGGCCCTTTCGGTGCCTGTGAGGTGTGGCTGCCGTGTGGGGGAGGCAGGGGGGCTAGACTTTACTTGCCAGCCGACAGGCAGCACGCCGGGCTCCGGCTTTGTAAGGCATCCAAGTTAACCCACGTGTGCACTGGTAGTTTTCACCGGGTGTTTAACCTGACCCAGAGTCCACCGAAGTCGTCAGGACGTTCGTTTCAGTGGATTTGGAGTGGGAATGCAGTGAGATAAGTCGAAGTGAGCGTGATTTAAGCTGTTCTTTAGTAAATCCATGTTTGGTGATGGTCTTGGGGTCTGCCTGGGCAGGCACCTTGAGAAATGAATCTATCCTTCTAAAAGTGCCCAAAGCAATGTACAGTGTCTGCAGCTGCCCTCACTTGCATGCTTGGCAAGAACGGTTCATCCTAGGTCTTTGCCAAGATACTTCCTGGCCGCGTTTTTTCCGATGCTCTTATTTCTGTGTGTTCCTGACATCCCACTAAGCATGCTTTAGTGTAATCTAGTGTTATGACTCTTCATCGTGCAGATAAGGAACAGATCGTGTTGTCTTCATCTGATCTTGGGTAGATCAGAGAATGACAGCATTTTGTTCTGCATCTTCAGTGTTCTTGGATGTGTTTCTAATTTCTCATTCAAGCTCAGGCAGTCTTAATTCCATGCATTCTGTATGGTGTGTCTAAATATTTTGATGGTTGTAATATTTTGTGCCAGCCATGGAAACGTTTGCTGCTAGGTGACTGTAAAAGTGAGATTTGGTAAACAATTATTAGAAATCTTATACTAACACTATGATTGAAAAAATAGACAAAAGTATAGCCAAGCAATTAACTAGTAGAGGTAGTTGCTCGTAAGTTTTGCAGTTCTTTGCTCTTATGACTAGATGTTCCTGTACGCTAGATAAGAACAATGTTGAAACTGACCACATGTGATTGAAACTGCATTAAGCTTCAAGATCAAAGAACAAGGGACAAGAATAAAGACTTCAAGGACAGCCAACAAGAACTTCAAATGGGTCGGTGGTTGCAAAAGCAGCCCTTCAACTCAAATGGATCCTTCATTGCGCATGATTGGATGTAGGCAGTACGATAATAATCAGTTATAATCATTTTTATGTATATGTATACTAATCTGATTAATATGCAATTAGTTATTCTATATAACCTGTTTGTGCTAAAGCTGTGGCATGCACGCTAGGTGCAACTATCCCCCGTGCATCCAGCGCTGCAATAAAGAATGCCTGCTTTCTAAAACTCCAAAACGAGTCTTAGAGAGTTTCTTCGACCGGCTTTTCGGTATCATTAGGCACCAAGCAGATCCAGGTTTAAAAAAAATCTGGAATTATTTAGTTAAGGAGCTTTAGTAAGTGGGAGAGATGAAGGCAGGGGAAAGCGAAAGCAGAATTCCTTTCCTCTGGCTCTGCAGGTAGCTTTGATAGGGAGTTCAGGTTTGGAGACTTTCTTTACAGATCACTTAAATGAGCTTTTTTGCATAGGTTGCCTCTGGAATCGGTAAGCCTTACACTTTGTGATGCAATAGCATCTGCTTTGCGCTGTAGAGCTGGTGTAGGGCTGGCTTGGCCCAGTGCATTAGCAGTATAGATGAAGTAGGTGGCTGTTCCAACAGTATGAGGAATTGTGCCAGTGAACTTGTCAAGTGTATCTGATAGCAAAGAGGTGGGTTTCCACTGTTCTTTCCTTTGAAGGAAGTGGGAATAGTTATAGACGGGAGTGTGGCCCCATGCCCACTATAAACCCTCTGCTTTTTGCACCTACAAGGTTATTTTCCATCTTACATTCCTTCTGTGCTGCTCAGGGGAGTTACAAGATTTTTTGCAAACTATGTCAAATATTTTTAATAAATTCCTCAGGGGCATTTCTCAGAATGAACCGAAGGCAAAAGTCCTTATTAATATCCACCAGAGGAGAATAAGTATGGGTTTCCAGACCAGCTTTGGAGTTACTATAACACCAAAAAAACCCCCGCTCCTTCCAGCCCCACCCCTCACAGTCCCTTATGTCTCTCAATCACTGTATCCAGGCTACATGCATTTGACAGGGAATTAAATCCACAGTCTCTGAATTTACAATAGACTGGGTTTATTCCCATAAGAATGGTGGGACAAAGTTCAAAAAACATGTTGTAGATAACAATCCATTTTAGAGAATGTAATTTCCTCTGGGGAGTGAAATAACTAGTTCTAAAAGTTGCAGTAACTGATGGCTATAGGGAATTTGTGTAGTAATCAACTAGTGAACATGGGGCATAAGCATCTCGTGTTTTAAGAAGGCAGCTTCACCTTTATAACCATCCACACTTTTGTTGGTGAATCACATTTTGGTGTAACATGAGGACTGTATGAAAAGGGCCAGAGAGACATATCTCTGTAAACCCCTTGATATTGTAGTCTTTTCTACCTGCATTTCTCTGGAAGTTGTCTGACCAACATAACCTCAGAGGTGGTGGAAAATGTACAGTAGTATCTGCTACCTTCTGTTTGTAGCAAGGGAATGGTATTTTGTTTTATTCTCCTTTCTCCATAATATGACTAGAGCTTTTCTCACAAAGGTGTGTTTTTATTGGGATTTTGACATGTTCCAGGAATGTGATCTTTCTTGTGAGTCCTCTCTAAATGTCCAGTGAAGCAGCAGAGATGCTGATCTGTGAGTACATGTTCAGACTGAGTTATGGAAGCAGCACGAGATGGTAAAAATTCCTAAAGATAAGCTCAGGAGATGGGCATGGATTTGAATCTGGCTTTCTGCTAGGATGGGAACAGAGGAAAACATGGAAGTCCTTGTGACTTTTTTTAAAATTTGAATAGATTTATTGTGCATCAAACACATCCGATCTCTGGATCCCAGCCAACAGCTCTGGAATAGCTGTGCGACACTCCTTTCTCTAAAGGGGAAAATCTCTTGTCTGAAATGCTTTCTTAATTCCCAAAGTAGGTCAGGAATGCAGTCACTGAGGTAAGTATGTGTAGTGAGTGAGTCATGGTGTGATCAGCTGCTGGGAATGCTGTGTAGTGCTTGCATTTGTTAACTGCTAAATTGCATTGAGAACAATAAACTAACAAAGAGGAGGTATTACATAGTTTGTTTCATCTTCATTTGTCTCAGAGAAAGGGGATAATTGATTTTGTTTTTCGTGAAAGGATAGTGTCAAACCTACTGTGGGGACTGTGACTGTTTTCAAGCATTAAGCCAAATTGTTAGGGATGCTGCTATAGAAAGAGGTGAAACAGCCAACCGACCTAGTCCTGGGGAATCATAAGCAGTCTCAACACATCTCCAAAATTGGCAGTGCAAACTGGGCCAAACGTGGCAGGGGAGGTTGCGTGCCTTATCCATGTGGTCACATGTGGACTCGCTGCAGCACATCTGGCTGTGAAGTTGTTCCCAGTGGTAAAATCCAAGGGTGAGGTATGACGAGTCCTTACCTCTATTGGGGTCAATTTTTCCTCCTCTACAGTGGTTAAGAGATTCCAGCCCTGGTGCAAGGACAGGTAACACTGGGAGAGATATGGTGCTGTGTAATTTCCTGCTGGCAGAGCTGCCTGGTAGTAGAAAGTGTGGTTCTTGGAGCTATTTTTTACCTCTCTCCTGAAATGGCTCACATCTTCTTAACCAAGGCTAATGTAAATGCAGCCCTAAAATGCTCACAGTTGGAGGAAAGTTTAAAATGTAGGTAAATGTGAGGTGGTAGGAGAGGAAAAGCGAGTACCGTTTATCCGCTGGATGGTGCTGTTGTTTTATACAAACAGCAGAGGGGTCCTGTGTTGCTGTGACTGAAGACTTCCAAGTACTGTTTTGCTTCAGAGAGAATTAAGGATATGCACAGTCCTTTTCTCCTTAGCAAATCTCTCACAAATCCTGCATGTTGTGATCCGCCTGTATCCAGCATTCCTGAGACTGGCTAAACTTAGCTAATGACCATAGGTGGGAAAACTCCTATTTTCTGAGCAATTCCTCTTGATCAGGACCAGAATTTTTCTAAAAAATCTCATTTAAAACTTCCCTCAATCCCCCAGCCCCCAAGAGTTAAGCTTTGTTTCACCTGTGGGATGAGTATTTGTTGGCTCAGTCAAGTGCAGTAAGCTAGCTAGGAGTCGCTGGAGGAAAAGGTTGTTTTCAGCGTCTGGTTATACTTCGTTGTAGGGGAAGAGAAGACACATTCTTCTGATGAAACCGCCTTTCCAGAAGCCAAGACTTGAGTTTGAATTTTGTTTGCTTGCCATAGCATCAGCTAACATAACATCAGATAAGATCTGAAATAGGTATTTGCTACTTACGTGACATTGTTCTAATGTTCTTGTAACTTTTTATTGTATTGTTTTATAACTCTCTCTTAAAGATGTAACTGCGATCCTCACAAAGGAGAGGACTTTGTGGATCATTGCCTCTGTAATTTGTGTTCCTTGTCAACACTGTTACAGCCTTTTATTGGAAAGGAAACAAAGAATAGTAGCCCATGTGATGTGAGAAATTGTTTTGCAAGCTCTGCCTACAACTCAGTTGTTGGCATTCTGCTACTGATAATTGGTGGAAGTAGAAATTAACTCAAGATGCTGGTTTTAAGGAAATGAGAGGGTGGGGAAGGAAGTGGTGAAAGTGTTTAGTTTGTAGTAAGTGAAGATGGCCGCATTGGTTCAGTAACTCTTATGAAAGGTGATACTTTGAATTTTTAGTGCCTTCCAGCAACAGAGGACTGGCTGTCAGCTCCTTTCGGTTTCCAGATACCCTGAATTCTGGTAGCAGAGGAGAACTTTGCATAGAAGACTGCAGTCTGCTGGCAGTAGATGTTTCTAACGACCATTGCTAGTTTGTGGAGTACAGGTAGAAAACCCCTGTGTGATGGCAGTGGTTCAGTGCAGAGCATTGTGTTCTGTGTCACTGGCAAGGCTTTCATCGGTACCCATGTTCCTGCAGTAGTCATGTCTGAGCTAATCGAGAGCTGATCTGGTGGGATGCATGCGTGGGTGTCACTAACCAGGGTCTAGACACTGGCAAATGTGGGGGGAAAGCAGAGGTCAGAAGAGGTAGTATCTTACTTTGAGGATACCAGTGGTTCATATGTAAAGCAAGTCCTGACTTCAGATGAGTAACAGCATCAGATTCATGCCTTAATTTCTCATCTTATTGTAAGCTGTTTGGCCTCAGTGTAGTGGTTCCCCACTGAAGCACAGGATCTTTCTAACCCTTCCCGTCACCGTGAATTCCCTTTAATTGCCACTCTGTTTGTGTGGAGTGTGTCCTTTCATGTCAGCAAGGACCATTTAAAAATCTAGCTGTTTCCTTTTGGAGGAGAAATATTGTAGCCCAGTAGCTAAGGAAGATGACTGTGACCTTTGGAGGGAAGAGGGACTTACTGAAAATGTGACGGGGTGGATAAACCAGGACTGCCTGGGGAAACAGATTTGCAGGGAGGTGGAATGACTGACTGCCTAGCCTTTTCCCAGCATCTGAGGTTTTATCTAAAAGCCAGAACTATGTCTTGCAAAATGGAGGAGTTACAGTTTCTGGATACTTCTGAGATGTGGTCTATGTGTGGTCAGAATGACTGGGAGAGAGACTCACACCTGTTGGATCTCTGAACTTTCTGTTTGTTTTGACTTTTTGTTAAAAGATGTCCTCTGTGTGTGTTTATGCACTTCAGTTTTGATTGGCCTGGGTAGATGTCGTCTGTTCCTCTTCCATGGTCTTTGTTTTGTTTGTTTTTCCCACTGTGATGTGAAGCTATTGGATGAGTTACACAGAGAGTTATCTGCGTATTAGCAATACAAAGACCAGTGGAAACCGGATGGAGAAAATAGAAACCCCAGCTTTTCTCTATACAGATTATGCTGAAATTTTCACACCCACACACTTAAATCAGCTTTGTAGTGGTAAAGTTTGACTTTCGGCATGAGCAAAAAGACTTCTATTTCAGGCAGCGCTGCATGAAGATTGTAGGTTGGGTATTGCCAATTCTTTCTCCGTGGGCTGTGTTTCTTTGCCCTGCAATAAAGGATTCCTGTGTGTCATCGCTGTCCTTGTGGCAAGATAGAACTGTATGACCTTAGTGAAGACGGGGAGTACCACAGTGTGTGAACCCAGCAACCTTAAGAAAGGAGCAGAGGCATTCTGACAACTTGTTTTTAGGGGGGAATTTTATCTTCCGGCTATTTTCAAGCTGCCCATGAACACACAAGAGTGTTGGGCCTCAGTTCTTTCTCTTGTTTTGTGTGTAGACAATGACAGTTTCAACAACCCTACAATTGCACTGTTAAATTGGCAGTGCTGTGAGTGGGTTGATGAGATGGTTCCCTAAAATGTCCCAAGGAAATTGCACACTGTCCTACGCACGTCCTTTGTTTTTTAAAAACTGCTGTCAGCACAGTTGAGGTGGGAAATTTTCTGTTTGGCTGTTTGATTTACCATGCCATTCACGCGACTGGAAGATCCAGCAGTCCTTTGTGCTGCCCCTGAGATCTGCAACGGACTGTGGTCCCAAGCTTTTCTTTATCCTCTATATCTGCTCTCACAGGTGAATATCCACATCAGAGAGCAGAACTAGGGGAGAAAATCTAATGCTAATGTAATGCTGATGCTGGGAATATAACTTACTGCAGCAGAGAGGAATTCCTGTGTGATGCAAAGTCATAAAAAGAAAACCCAGCACCAGTGGCTTTTGGACCTGTGTGTTATCTTGAGGAAATGCCTACTGGGAAGCTTTCACCACTGAAATGTTCTGCTGGGGACACAGTGCAGTTGTGGCTGTGAAGATCCTGCTAACTGTGGTGTTAGCAAGTGGTTTCCTGTTCTGAGGACTGAGAACTTGTGCGGACAAAATTTGGGATGGTCCCTCTCCTCGTGCACTTTGCCATCTCACCTGCAGCTCAGCCGTTATCTCAGCAGAGATGCTGCAGGTTTTTGAGGAGCCCCTTAATCCATGCTAGGCTGCTCGTAGAGCTGCTCCACTGCTGGTACTGGTGGGGAGTGGCATCTTTATCACTGCAAAACTTTGCGTGCACAGGCAGAGAAGATGATGGACCTGCATCCAATACCTTTATACTGGTTTCCAGCAGAAGTCCTGTCTTAAGAAGCCCCCCTCTTCCCAGGCTCCTTCATGACAAAGGTCTGTCTTTGCAGCTGAGTGACGCTGTCTGTCTAGGTGGGATCCCGTGGAGCTGTGGGAGCCTCACCTGCTCTCTCTGGCTCGCACCATCCTTTTTGCCAGCTCCTCCTATAGCCTTTTGTGGAAAATGCTTTCTTAGTAAAGGGTGGGTTATCCTTGTTTGTGCATGGATATTCTGTACCCAGAAGTTATCTGCATCGTGCGTGACAGTTTGTTAATGTTATACTGACAAGCCTGTAACTATGATGTTGATCTTCCTGCTCACCTTTCTGCAACAAGAGATGAGGCAGACACCCTTTTGCTAATTGCATCAAAATATGGTGGGCTTTATCCTGCCCTCTGCAGTCACAGCAACTGACTCAGCTGAGAAAAAGTGACTTTCAATGTCTGTGGGGGCACACATATGCAGACAATTGTGGTTAGGATCTAGGAGCCCAAGACTGGTCCGTCACATTGGGAGAGCATGTGGTGATGGTAATGGCAGGGTTCTGTCCCCTCAACCTAGGTGGTCATCAGCACGTGGTGGGATAGCAGAGCAGTGATCCGAGACCCCCTCATACAAACCTTCTTTCTCTCTCTAAACAAATCTACTAGAGGACAGGACACTGCATTAGCTGCCTGTCTCATGTTCTCGATTCTTTTTCCTTCTTTGTGAGCACAAAATATCAGAAAATAGCCATCTGTATAGCTAGTTTTGGAGAAGGGTGGCTGGGGTACTGAGAGCATGCTCCTTGGGTCACTTAGCTGACAGTATTGACAGGTATGTTATTTAAAGTTGTTTTTTGGTGCATGTAGGAAGGGATAGTGTAAGGATGGTCTGTTGTTTGCCAGTTCTGCTCACCTCTTCTCTGTTCATCAATTCCACTTGCCAGTTGCGGTGTTGAAACAAAATTTGATCACCTGGACTCTGCTCTGAGTCAAACCAGATTGATAAAACTGGTGACCAAGGGTTTGCAAGCATGACTGTGACTTGATTTGGCCTGCAGGAAAACCCTGGCAATTTTGGTGACCACCAGGCCTGTTTTGATTTTGGCATTTCGGGTGCAGTTAGCAGAGCAGGCAGGTAGAACGGTTATCTGTGACTGAGCATATCTAACACAGAGTCCCTGGCACAAGATCAAACAGTGTTAAGATACCGTTTTTATTGGCTTTCCGGACAAGTGGTACACTTCAAAGTTCATAGCAGATAAACTTGCACCTGGGGTATGTAGAGTGAATGACCTTTTTAGTGAAGTATGCACTATTTATTTATGCATAAATGGAACTGCAGTGTTCTGGTTTCTTGAAGTTGTAAGGCCAGACCCTGTCAAGTGCTGATATTAGGAGAAGTGAGAAGCTGGCTGAATACAGTGTTCTACAGGCAACAGTAAACAACTGAAGGAACTGGCCTTGTAGAAAACCTGTCTTGCAATTCAGCTGCAATCCCTAGCAATAAATTGTTCTACAGGATAACAGAGAACCCAAAGACTAACCACATGACAAGATGGGAAGTTTTTTTTCCCCCGGATAGATTAGATAGCAAACCATGTGAAATTCCACAAGTAAAATGCCACCTATTTATCTTGAAAGAGAAGGAGACAATGTGCGTTTTGTAGATGTGAGTTACGAGTGAGATAAAGCTAATTCTCAAATCAAATTATATTTTAGCGAGGACCTGAACTTCTATCTATGAAACAGTGTAGTTATTTTAATGTATTTGTGGGGCACTTGACATATCTAAATGTTTTTAATAAGATAGACCTCCTGAACAACAGTGAAATACTTTGGTAGTGGGAAAACAAATAGCCCACCTTAGACTTGTGAGTTGCTGGAGCATTGTGGCTTCAGCCGTCAGGGTTCTGAGGACGTTGTGGTGGAGCCACCGGTATCTAGATAAAGCTGAAAGCAAAAAGATATCCATGTAGCTCTGGGCAAAAGCAGGACTGTTGGCATCATCCTGGTTAAATTTTCATGTGAGTAACTGTATTTTACCGCTCTGTCTTCTTTCTGTTTATTTCAGAGACCTTCTGTCTGGAAAAGTTTGTGGTGGTGTAGCATGGCTCATCATATTCCTCTCAGCAATGACTGCCTTTCAGTATCAATTGAAGGAAACACAGTAAGGTAATTTGCAAGTACTTTAGGGTAAATTACATAAAGTTTGTAAACCCAAGGGCTTGTAACTTGCTCTTGGATTCTCAGAGCTTTTTACCATATGGTTTCACAAAATAGCACACATAGTTGAACGACCAGAAGAGTAATTTTCCGTGTTTCTTATTTTTCTACAGAGCTCTCAGTGTCCTCTTGCTCTTGATTGTTTTGTGCATTTATTTACTCTTAAGGTATTAATTATTTTAGTAAACTGGGCTTGCATTTACTTATGATTGCAATATCAAGGGGTAAATATGAACTCAAACATTGACCAAGGGGAAAGGCAAGGTGGAGCAAAGGAGGTGCCCTAGATGACTGTCAGTGGAGCATGATGCAGCAGTGTAGATTGCTTAGGGAGAAACCTCAAGCCTGGAAAGATCAACAAGCCCCAATCAACATCTTCGCACAGGGTTGGTTTAGATATCACTGAAGCTTGGAGCTGTATGAGATGACCTTTCAAGATATCTCTTCCAGCTTTTGTTGCAGTGGCTCTGCAGCATAACTCATTCTAGATGAGTGGGTAGCATCTCAGTGAGTGCAAAATGCCCACTACAGAAGAGAGAGCTGTAATGGCAGGCTAGTGGAGATTAGCACAAGGGCTGGACACCACCTGCATTTGACATCATCCCATTAACAACACAGCTTAGACTGTTTCTGTTGTAGGCTTGTTCATTCTCATTTTATAACTAAAAAAGGGGACACAAGGCTTGAGATGCAAGCTGCAGAGGTAGGAACAAACACACTCAGTGTATGTCCTGCCTGACTTTTCCGTGCCACACTTTTCACTGGAGTGACACCCATCTTTAGGAAGTGCATCTCACGGGAAGAGATGAATAATGTCACTGCGCAGCATTATTAGAAACAGACTGGCTGATCCTCTTGGCCCTGGCTGAGACTGTGCAACAGGAGTGTCCTTCCTGGAGTTCTAAGGCCTGTGAGACAAACCCCCATTGAACAGATGCTAAGCAGCTCCCAGGGAACCAGGAGAGAATGGCATGCCCTTCCTGAGCACAAGGATCTCACATTTCCACTACAATAGCACAGTGTGCTGCTTTCCTGCCCAGCAATTACTTTGCTTGGGGTTTTCCCAGTATGAAGTTGATAGGTGGTGTGCAACTGGAGTAGCAAAGAATTACCTTTTCTTCGTGGCTGGCAAAAGCCTCTGTCAAGTTAATAGGAGGAGGATGGAGATTAGCACAGGACCCTCTAGGTATCTAAATAAAGCAGGGGAAGAACTGTTAAATACAAGACAATAGACAGAGAGGAGGGAAGAGAAGCATGTGATTTCCAGCGGTAAATCCATCTTCCTTATCACAGGACCACGTGGCTGTGCTACTCTTGCAGCTAAAAACATGACTGCACTTTGCCGATGCATCTGTCAGTCAGGAACAGAGAGGAAGGCACTGTGAGGCCACATTTTTCCAAGTGTAAATCAGGGGCATGGTGATTTATACCACTCAAGAAGCAGGCTTACATCTTGCATTCCTGTAGCACTTTTCACCCCAAAGGATGCCAAATGGCACATTTGGCCTGCCAGCTGTCAAGAGGGGTGGTTTCTGATGTTAAGTCAGTGGGAAGACTATGGGAAAGACCTTTAGCAAGAAATATTTCACTTCTGGCTCTAAAATTAGTAGACCCTCACACAGATGTGATTCTGTAATTCGTATCTGTGCAAGGCCTAATTTTTGCAGCCAGATGTGAAGTGCTGAGATAACATGCCTGCATTTTTTGCCAGGGGTACAGAGAGGGATCTGAGCTTTGTGAATCTTGTGTTTCTCTCTCTGGAACAGTGGAGAGTCCTGGAATGCTCCTGCTCCTGGCAGTTGTCAGGGACAGGAGCTGGGGAGGCTGCTTTTCTGATGGGAGGCCAGCTAGCCATAAGTTTAATAAATTACCTCCTCACCTGTCTGCAGTACTGCCCTGCTCCTTGGGGGAACAGCTCTCTGAGAGATTCCTAGTCAAGGAACAGAATATTTTCTTGCTTTCCATCAAATAGATTTTAAAGGGGAAAAAAAGCCACAACCCGTATCAGCCCTGGAGTGGTGTCAGTTTGTCTCTCTCTCTGTCAGCTTTTGGGTGATATGCTAGGCTTCCTGCTGGGATGGCACAGACAAAAGGCTGTTAAGGGAGGCATTTGGATAAAGGATCCCTGGTTCTTTCCAGCCTGTGTAACTCCAGCTGACATTTCCAGCCATTGTTGCTGGGAGTGTATTTTTCTTTTTTTTTTTTTTTTTTTTTTTTTAATTCTTTCACATGAAGTGGCTCATCAGTCTTCTCAGCTTTGTGTGTCTGAGAAAGAAATGCTGGGACCAGAGCCATTTCAGTGTTGCAGCTTAAGCGGGATGGGGTGGATTGTGAAGAGTTCAAGAAGCAGAAAAGTGTGATGGAAGACTTGGTCTGCTTCACTCAATACAAAGATGTTAACACCTATCGCTGTGGGCATAGGGAACATGCTCAATAGCTGAGTAGTCATTGTGCTTACAGAAAGAACTAAAACAAGTTCCAGTGATCAGAGGCTGTAATACAGCCAAATTTGGAGGACTTAGACCCCATCTCCCAATGATTGCTCCAGGCAAGGACTTTCTGTGGTACGTGGGAGCCAGCTGGAGGAGCCTGCCTGTGGTCCCATTACCATGTGGGAGAGGGGGAAATATTCCATCTTGGACAAATATCATCTGCTGTCACAACATAGATTCAAAGCAGTTTCTTTACTGGGGCATTAGCTGGGTGGGGCTGGATACCAAGCAGACAAAACAGCACTAATAAAAACCAACAAGTTTTGCATTCTTTGCAACTCTGCCATGTGGACACTGAGGAGGTGTTTCCTAGTGTTCCACGGTGAAAGCCACTGTTTCTTTCTCTCCTGGGGCATTTCAGCGCATGGAGAACACAGACCAGTTGGCTCACTAAGCTGTTCCCTACCTCCTGGCACAGTTTGCTGAGTCTTTGCTCTGTGACAAAACTGTGGGCATTCTTGCAAGTGCAGCAGTAGAGAGGTGGGGGCTTTGCCTCAATAAATGCAGTTGTCTCTCAGGGTGTGTTCAGTGTTTTTGAGAGAAGGTTTGGTGCGGAGAGGAATGGACTTGCTGGAAAATGGCCAGCGAGTGTAGAATTCAGGCAAGCTTGGGAGTTTTGGGGCTATTGGTTTTGTTTGGTGAAAGCAAGACAAATAGCTGTGCAGAGTTTGCTCTTGTAATTTCTTTCCCCTCTGGATTCCCAGCCTAAAAGCATGTGCTTCTGAAGATGACTACTGAACTGGCAGGGGAAAACAAGACCCTAACATTTCCAAGCCAAGCCTTTGCTAACCCACAGGCATGTCCACGAAGCAGTCTCATGCTGCAGGCAATGTCATTCCTTTTCTCTCTCAGTTAGAACTCACTCAGTTCTTACATCATCGAGTAATACTGTGAACAGGTCCACACACCCCCAGCTTCTTTAGCAGCTCCTTATTCCACAGGCTTCCAGTCACATACTGGTTTTTGGTATGTTTTGGACATCACTGAAAGACAAGTTTGTCCTACAGTGAAGCTTGATCAATTTCTAGACCAGCTCTGTCCTTAAAGCACAGCTTGTGATGGCCTCTTCCCTAGCTCAGAGCGGTGGGAAAGTGGAAAGCACACAGGGCACAGGCAAGTAAACAAGATTTGATACATAGCCCTCTGGAGAAGGTGCACGCAGATAACTTACTGGCATAGTTCAGACTCTAGCTGACACGCACAACATACAGGAGCTTAAGATCTAATGGAGATAAAGTTTGTTTATAAAAAAAAACCAAAAAACCAAACAAACAGAAAGGCAATCTGCCTTTTATTTGTCCAGGATGTAACTAAGGATGTAGTTAAGTAGATGTGGAATTAAAGGGACTGTTGGGAGATGGAAAAGAGCTAATAGATAACTATCTTCACTTGATGGTCCCAGGTGGAGTTTGCTTAAAAAAGCAAAGGGCCTGTTTTCATGGCACTAAAGAATAGAAGAACTTCTGGTGTGGGTGTTGATGTTAGTAGCTGGACACACTGAACACAGAGCGGCAGTGCTGGGCTCCGAGTCTCTACACCATGAGAGAAGCAGCATCTCCTGGGATTGCCAGTAGGACTGCCAGAGAAACATGCAAAACCTCTCATTTGGAAAAGGAGGCTGGCATCTGGCCTGTGGCCCTTGAGAGGTTGCCAACTCCTGTGTTAGGTGCAGTCTTCACTTACTATCTTCCTGTCTGTGGGCTGGGAGCCCTGTGTATCCCAGGAATCATACTTCTTATAGAGCTTTATAAGTGAACAGCTCTGCTATTGGCCTCAGTTTTCACCAGGCCACCCCTGACGAGTTACAATACATCCCCATTTCCCAATCTGACCTCGTGTTAGAGCTCACCAGCCTGGCTGCCTGAGCTCTAACAAACCGATTTCAGCAGTGGCGGTAGAGGATGATGAAATAATACTCCAGGGAAGTGAAAGCCAGTACTCCAATAGGTTTTGGGGGTTTTTTAGGTTTTCTTTTCTTAGACCAAGAAGGTGAAAAGCTGTGTGTGTTGCATAGCAAGCCTGGTTTTGGCTAATGTGCTTGCCAGAGATTTGGATATTCCCCCAAGCACAGAGTTGAACATAGAGTACTACAGACATGTTCTCCACAATTGCCAGCCCAGTTCCTTAAAAGCAAAGAAAACTGTCTGTCTCTGCTTGTAAGAATCCTGCTATCCCTTGTGGCTCTTGGTTTCACAGTAATGTTACATGGAGGAGGTTGAAGGAAAATGCTGCCTCCAGAATTTCCCTTCGGGACCCTATCAACAAAAAAAGCCTTGTAATTGCACACAAACAGCTTCTTCCAAGCAGTATGCCTGAAGTGCATAGGGCTTGAAAGAGGAAGGCTAAAATGAAGCCATTGCTATGTATGCTGCGTATCGGTGCTTCAGGACTGATACTTGTTCCTTAAGAATGTCCTGTTGGAGATCTTGTGGGCACAGAGTTGCTGTTTGCCTGCTGCATACCCAGACCTGTAGCCCACCTTTCCAGAATTGCCTGAAGCTGATGAGGGCTGCCCAGGAATATGGCAATACCTTGGCTGATCCCTTTCTCAGTGCCTGTAATTGTTCAACAGATCTCCTTTGATCCTAGGCTCAGTTTGAGCAACAGTGAAATGTTTTGCTGTAGGTGGAGGCGCGATGGTACCCTGGACTAACAACCTCCCTTGTGTTTCTTCAAAGGCTTTTCAAGCCTGTGTTATTGTTTCATTTTTTTTCTCCTAGGTCCTCTCATAACCAATGTTTTGCACTTAAATCCAGAGGGAGTAACTTCTCAGGAAGTATGGACAATAAAGAAATGCAGCTACTGCTGAACCTTGTACAGGGAATCCTTGCAGCTTTTTGCTGTGATGGGTGGAGAGTTACAAGGTAGGTGGGAAACCTGTTGACTGGCTTTCCTGTAACTTGAAGCAAACATCTTCAGTCCTCTGTGTATTCAGTAACAGTGTGAGTGCTACCTTCTGAGACTTGTGGTATTGTCAACAAAAGCTTTTTTATATCTAAGCTTAATTTTTTATAAGACCTGTGGAAAAGCAGCCTATGTTGTAAGAAGCAATATAGCCATCTCCCCTTGAACTGTCAGGGTTAATATTTAACAGCTCCCCAGAAGTTGAAATAGCCCTTTGCTGTAGCAGGTAAAACTACATCTCTGGTACAGGTAAGCATTTCTCTGGCTGTGGTGTTCATTCATCTCTGCTAAGCTTTCCCTCTGCTGGTGGGGAGATGTATTCTGGACTGCCAAAGATTGATCTCCAGGCAGACTGCTGATTTTCATGAAGAGGACAGGATGGGATATGTATCATGGAACTTGGGATGGGGAGATATTGTCAGGTGCTACCTATCAATGAGAAGCAACATATCCCAGGTCTGAATATGCTCATGGCTCAAATCAAGTGTAGTGAAAACCCCTGGGCTTGCGACAGGGACTCATTACCCTTGGAGCATTTCGTGTGCACATGGCATTAGTGAAGCTTTGTTTTAACTGACACTGTTGATGAACAAAGCCTGGCTGTACTGTACAAAACCCAAATGACCAGGGTCCCACTAAGGGCAATAGTGTAGAAGGCGGTTGTCTGTCTGTCCATGATGGCATGATTCACAGATGTGAGAAACTTGGAATTTATTTTGGTGTTATGTGGAATAAAAATTCAGATATATTAGATACTCCCTTGAAACCAACTGAATTTCAAGGGGCTGTACTGTGGGGGTCCCCAGGGTGATCTAGTTCTTTTAAATTCTACAGCTAGCCACAGACTCAAATGCGTCCAGGTTCTGGTTTAGTGGTGAACTGACATAGCTATCATTTCCTGGCCACTCAGTGATCCCTGTGAAGTGATGGGATGGTTCAAAAGCCATAAGTAAAAGACCAGTCCTAGAATTGGTACTGGAGGCAGTTTGACTGAGAGCTCAAAAAGAAGAGCAGATGAAGAATGTGTATTGCTGCTATCTGTACAAGCAGCTCAGAGCTGAAGTGGCAGACTCCTGTTTTGGCTTGGGAACCTGAGCTCCAGGCAGGCCTGTGTAACAAGTTTGTCAGCAATAGCGCTGTTAGATTGTGATGGAGTTGGCACCTTTCAGACAAGTGAAATGCTGGATTGAAGTTTTTCCGGTTGCCCTAAAGGCAGGTCAGCTTTATTAAAGAGGGAGGGAACTGACTCTAAGCTCTGCCCTCTAATGCTTTACTCAAGCACTAATATGCCTTTAAACACAAACTCCTCTGTTCTATGGTGGATTTGCAAGGAGTCTTACTTTGACTTATTCAAAGCAATCACAAGGTAAAATGGATGCATATCTAGCCATCAGCTTTTGGGGGCAGGGATTACTTCTGGATTTGAGCTACAAGCAATTACTGTATGAAGAAGAAAATAAAGATCTGTTTATGGTTATGGCTAGAATCTTGCCTGAGCCCTTGGGTAGGTGGTGGTCTGAAAGCTAATTTCTTTGACTGTAACTACAGCTACTTCCATAATTCACACAAATGTTCCCAGTGATGCTTCCACCGGATTTGGAGGTAGAGGGTTTCCTTCTTACGCTGGACTAACCTCATTAAGGAAAATATAGGAAACTTCTCTTGTTTGCAGTAAAAGGTATTTCTTTCCCCGCTCTGTGTTGCAATAAGCTTAGGATGATAGACGGGAACAGTACAAAGCTGTTCTCTTGTCTGAGAAATTGGATCTGTGTGCGGAGTGTCTGGGAATGTTGGGAGAGAGGGTGTGTGTGTTCTTGTAGTGAAATCCAGAGAGAAGACCAGCCCACTCATTCAACACACCTTTGGAAAGCACTGCCTAGCGAGCACATCTGGGCAGCAGCAGCAGAGCCTCTGTCGCTTTCAGGCATCTCGCCATGTGGTTTTTCAGGAAAAGGGTTCCTAAAATTCCCAGAGCCCTCATTTGGCTCATTGTTTTAACACACTTGTGCATCTTCATTGCTAATTTCAGCTCCTTGTTTGGCTTGTCAAAGACAAGGATTTTCAGGTAAGAGACCTGCTTCCTTGTGATATGCACTGTCTGGATAGAGTGCTTGTGCTCACTTTCTTTCTCTGTCTCTGTGTCTTTTTACCCTGAAACTTGTACTTTTGATCTGACTGAGATGACCACTTTGTTTTAGCAGACCATGTTGTGTAGAATCAGAGCACGGTTTTGGAAGATCCACAGTCAAAAACTTGCTTCTGCTGGTTCACTAATTTCCAGTGTTTACTTGCGTAGCTGTTTAAGAAAGCTGTTTTTGCTTTACTAATGCTACCTGATTTCATACTTTGGCACTACATAGTATTTGCTTTTCCTGGTGGCTCCCAGAAGGTCATTCAGACCTAGTCCAGATTTCATTGCTGAACATTAAATTTGGTGGGATACCTTTGAATTTATAGCAAGTTCAATATCTGATTCCTAATACAAATATGCTGCATACTGGGAGACCAATGTCATGCTGACATGATCAATATATATATTATTTTTTATATCAATGGTCAAGTAAATCCTACAAGAATGGGTGTGGAGGATGACTGCGGTAAAACGTCTCCAGCATTGTTGGCAGGAAGCACTGTTCCTTGCAGGAGCACAGCAGATACCTGAGCCTTTCCTACTAAAAGCGTGGCTTGCTTACATGTTAGTGCCCTGTGCTGTGTATAGGAAGCATCACTCCCCAGCCTCCCCACCAGCCCTCATATGGTCCCAGCTCTCCTGGTGAGCATGTCTGGCTTGTCTTCGTGGGGGTTGGTTTTCAGCTGGACCTCTCAGGGCTGATACTGTGGGGGCAGGCAGGAGGGGTGAGGCTGGGAACACCTACATCTCTTCTGGAGGTGGCATGAGTTTAGTTCAGCTCCAGCGACTTGAGACCACACCTGGAGGACAGCTATCGATTTGGAGAGGTTGGAATCTGCACAAGGAAGGCAGGGGAAAGGAGAGAAGGAGGAGGTGTAGAGAAGTGAAGTGAGTTGTCCTTGATCACAGAGCCCATCAGTGGCAGAGCAGGGACAAGAACTCCATGCCCAGCTGCTTGAAGCCATTTCATTCTGCCATAGTTTCAGATAATGGAAATGTCCATATTTTTGCAACTTAAGTAAAACACAACTAGTCGCGAGCTGTATGTGGTTATCTGTGTGTCACTTCTATTTCCATACCTTTATATGTAACATAAAATACACAAAGCAGCATTTACATGGCTTTATCCTCTATTTGTCCTAGGGCTTTGTAAATGGAGAGGAAAATGACAGTAAATGTCATTGAGCTTCTGCAGTTGTTTGCCAGCTGGACGCTGGGGCCTGAAATTTGATGAGCTGCTTTGACCATTTGTCTGGGTTTAAAATGCTGGTCAGGAGAGCAGGGTCCTGTGTAGGCATGAGTGCCTGGCCATGTGGGTCTGACTGCAGGGAGCAAGGTTTTGGATGTGAAGGGCTCTGGGTTTACGTTTTGGTCTCTCTATCTTTGGCACAGTATTTGAAATTAAAGTGTAATAGAGCTGGGATGGAATCTGTGCCCTGCAAGACAGCACATACAGAAAGTCTGGGGTTGGGGGTGGTTTGTCATACTCTCCTGTTTCATTTGTTCTCTGCCCTTTAATTTCAAAATTTTAAACATCATCTTAAAAATACCACAGAAAGTCATCCAGGGATTTAGGATCTGCCTGAGCTACCTTACCAAATTTCTCTTTACTTAGGGCGTATATATAAAATCTTTCCTCTTATTAGGCAGTAAACAGTTACAAGTTTATACATGAAGCACTATGATAGAAAGCAACTGCTGCCTATTTGGTTGAAACTGGCTAGTGATTATGAGGGGAGGTAGAGGAAGAGCTGATAGGCTATTTACCACAACCTCTTTTTCTCAGAAATAGCATTGGAAAGGTTCAAGTATTTATCTGATACAAAATTATTTTTAAAAGCCTCTTAGTTGATAATTTCCTAATCACTTTAATGAATGCCATACCACTCTGAAGCTTCAGCAGCAATTGAACTGTTATCTACAGCCTGCTATCTGCAGAGGTGCTCTTTCCCCCCATTTATCACCTCGGAAGCAATCCACAGCTCTCTGAAACAAATGCATCATGCAAAGGGTGAACGTGAGTGTGAAATCAGACTGCCACAACTATGCTGGTTTATTCTGAAAAGCTTTGCTGTACATAAAAGTTCAGCTGCAGAAATTTTTCACCTTCCTTTTTCCTGTTCCACCCTCCAGCCATGTGCAGATAAGAATGAATGTTTGGGACAAAACCCCACCACTTCGGCCTTGATTTTTTTGCTGGGTTTCAGCCCAGTCTGTTGGCAGCTGTATCCTACGATATCCTTGTACCTGCCTATGCCTCTGAACTGGGGAACAGGGCAGCTGCAATATTAGAGGTGATTGTTGAAAATGCAGAGATTTTACATTTTTAAGCTTCAGAGTGTATTTTAATAGCTTCAAAGTGCCTGTCTTAAGACACGTGTGCCTGGCGAGTGCTGTGTGATGCCATTGCATTAGCTGGCTAAGGGTGAGGAGGAGAGGAAAAAGCGCCTTGTCGCCCCAAATGCTCAAGAAGTGATGTATGGTAAAGGAGTGAGTTTCACTTCTTATTAGACTTCTCTTACTGAATTCTGGAAGATCTTCATGCTCTGTTCCTGAAGCACTTGGCTCTACCGGCAAAGAGAGCGAGATGGCTGCCTTCATGGTGTGTGCCCTGTCCTGAGCTCGGGATCTCCAAAACAGTCCTGCAGTGCTCTGGGGACGTTGCCAGTTGTCTGTCCAATGCAGAGCAAAATTGTTCTGTGCTGGTTTGCAGTTACTGCCGGTGCGGATGTTTCATGAGCCAAGTGCTCAAGAGGAGTGTGTAGCCTCTAGAATTTGCTTAGTGGGGAGATAAGCGGTATTCAGGCCAGGATGGTGTGGGAAGTTGAATAACACTTTGGTGGCAAAGTTGAAGATGAAATTGAATTCATACAGCATCGTGCAGAAATTCAAGTGGCAGTTGCCAAGGCAAGTCCTCTGAGTGTGGTGGTTGTATGCAGTGGTTGCTCTGAAACACAGAGAGGGGCTCAGAGTCAAGAGCACTAGAAATGGGCTGGAAGGTGTTCAGTGTTAAGTTGAAGGTGTGTGTGATGGTTCTGCTTTTCCTTTGATTGTATTCAGGCAATTGAGCATTTTCCAACGTGCCCCAGATATGCTACAAGTGGAGACCCAAGAGCAACAGGGTTTAGACTATTCTGATAATGGGAAGTCAAGGAGCTTTTTAAAGGTGATTTTGGGGAGAGACGTCACAACGCTCAAACAAGATATGGTTGAGAAGACACCAAGATGGGAAGGAAAGGAGGAGCAGGAGAAAATGATGAAACCAGTTGCCAGGCTGGAGGAAGCCAAGGAGAACATGACTGTGAAACCACGCCCCACATTGGAGGGAGTCAAGAAGACAACAGTGAAAACACCCCTTAGGGTGCAGGGAAACAAGGAGAAAACAACAGTGAGACCAGCCCCAGGGGTGGAAGAAGCAAAGGAAAAGACAATAGTGAAACCACTTCCCAGAGTGGAGGGAGCCAAGGAGAAGGCAACAGTGAAACCGTCCTTTGGGATGAAGGGAGCTTGTGAAAACAACATATGCAAAGACCAAACAAAGCCAAAAGAGCCTCCTGCATCAGTGAAAACTGTAAGACCTCTTCCTCAGGCTGCTGCAGTGACAGAAAAGAAGCAGCTGAGGGCTGCTGACTTCAAGTCTGAGCCGCACTGGGATTTCGAGGACAAGTACCTGCTGGACAACTCATCTCCACCATTGGTAGGTGTGATGGCTGTGTGTGTTCACCAAGAATGATGCCTCCCTGTTGACCTCCTTGTCTGCTGTCCCCTGGGTGTATGTGCCCTTCACAGTTGAGGGTGATCTCCAAGCTGGTAGGTCAACTCACTGGTATACGCAGATGCTGCTGGGACCCAGCGAGGGAGACCTATATGTACGACTCAATTAGCCTGGCCAGTCCTCCACCATGCTCCAGTATTGGAATTTAACTGCAATTGCACGCATTTCCTTGGGTTCCTTTGAAAGTCAGCCCAAGCAGCCCTTTCTGGAGCTCAGGTGCATCAGAAGCTGGGGAAAATATCTCACCTAGATGTGCTACAAGGTGGTCCCACTCTTAGGTGCCTTGATATATTGCATAGGGGACTTAGGCACACAATGCAGCACATGTGTTCCCTGTGACATGGCACCCTGAGGTAAGTTGAGTCACACCTAGTCTTGTGATGCCTACAGGCAGGCATTAGGTGTCTGGCACTACATGGCAGTCTTCATACAGGCATCCCATTTCTCACCCAGTCTCTTGGGAAATGGAACATCTGCATTCCTATGAAGACTCAGGTTTACAAACCCCAGATTGCCTTGATCTTTGTTTTATGCAGCCCAGCTAAAGAAAACAAGCAGTGTCTTGGTGAGGGAACAGGAAAAGGAATGCCTCCGTGTGCCTGTTCACCCAAGCACATCTGTATCAAAGCAAGTCAAAAGCTTTGACAGCAGTGGGGCAGCAGTGACACTTGTGCTGTGCTAGGCTGTGAAGAATGACACTGGCAGTGATGGTGAGGAGGGTCTCAGTGCACAGGAATGGAGGCTTTGTTAGTTGCTTGTATTAAAGTCAAAATAAGGTCAAAGAAAAAGGATTAGATAAGACTGATAAGCATGTACCTGCCTGCTTTGGGGACAGTAGGGTGGAGACCATTCACATTTTATGATTTTCTGTCAATATTGGCAAAAATTCAACTGTGTATGTGCCCCACTGGAGAAACGATGGTTAAAAAGTAACTTTTTTTACTGTCCTTGTGGTTTATTATCAACAGTAGGAGAGTCTTTCCCAGGTGTTTCCAATTCACCTTTTCCACTCTGTATGTAGACTCCCATAGTAAGCAAGCAGATTCTTTACCCATTCAGAGCTCCATGACTCAGATGGTCCCACCATGTTGGGTTGCTATCTAGGATTTTCTTGCTATGCATTGAACCATCGTCACAGCAGAGCAAATAATTCATAACAGATGTGGCATTCAACAAGCCTTGCTTTGTTCCTCTTTGTTAAATAGGAGTAACTGTAGGCCTGGTCAGCACAAGTAGAATATTTTGGTAGAGGTGAAGATGAGAATCTCAGATGATACAGTTGTACCTGTCAAGGCAGTAGCACTTGCACAGCTACAGCTTCAAAGTTTTCTTACAGATCCTTTTTGTTGGGAGTGTTGTTTTTTTCATTAGTTCTCCTGATCACTTCTGCCTGTGTAGGTCATATTACTGATGTGATCTTCCAAAACAGTAAGCCTGGTGCCCCCCATCAGGTTGTCTTAACAGCCATGGAATTGAAAGCCTTTTTCTTTTCTGTTTTGCACTGAACTCTTGTTCTGACCATATTTTTAGCCTTTCCTTTGTAGCTATGAGGGTTTGGAACTAACTTAAAATGAAATTTAAGCATCTCATCATTACTCAGGTCCAGGAACAGGGCCTTTAGGGAAGTTGTAAACTATAGCAAAGTTCTCAGCAAGCACATGGGGCATGTTATGGTGCACAATACTGTCTCTGTCTGCCATCTTATGCTGGTAACTCTTTGTAAAGCTTACCCAGAGCAGTTTTCCTGGCACCCCTGTTGCTGGAAGGCTTGGACAGGTGGGTAACCCTCTCTAGAGTGAGAAAGGTCTTTATGCATGGGTATAAGTGGCCTTTACACACTGCTCATGTGCTCAGGGAGGAGGGAGGGTGTAGGCACGTGAGCAGAGGACAGGAGTGCCTGTTCTAGCTCGTTGGTCTTAGATGAGCCATTTGCCTATTTAAAATCTCAGTGCCACAATCTTCCACCATTGCCATGTGACATTTTGGTGGCATTAGGGGAATGTAGGTGTTGCTCCAGCGGACTGTCAGAGCTGCAGGCACCATGTTGTTCTGCTCAGACTTCTCCCGGTGGAGCAGGGGCTACTCTTGAAAAATTTAATCCCATTCCCCAACCCCAGGGTGCCCAGGATGCCTTGGGAGATGTGCAGAGAGCAGAGGTAGATGAACTGGGCCAATAAAAATACCCTAGGAGGAGTTCTATTGTTTTGATGTTTTATTTCTGAGCTCTCTCTCCCTCGTGGTATTTTGATGTTGTTCCCCATTGCCCCTTTTGGCAGTGCGAGCCATTCTTTTGCTGATGGGATGTGCTCTTCAGTGTGGCATTGAGTCACTTGAGAGGAGCAGCTGGCCCCAAAGATACGTCTGTTATCCAAAGATCTGTGCCTATTAAATGTGGAACTTGGCTGTTAAATGCTTCAGCTCGTGCACTGGACCAGCCTTAATGAGTCACAGCAGAAGGGCCTGGCAGATGATGCAGTCTGTGGTGCAGGATGTGCATCCTTCTTCCTGGGCTCCCCATGGTCTCTGGGCACGCCAAATACAAATGGGAGTGGGCAAATTATATGGCTAAGAGTGCATATGCCACATGAGACAGTACCTCACCCCTCCTGCCCAATGTTACTGCCTGTAGACACAGTGGGGTTAGGTCACCAGGATCCTGCTTGTTGACTGTCACATGCTCCTGTCTTCTCATCTGATGAGCTGCAGAGCATGTGCAGCCATCTCAGGAGTGCAGAGCAGGAGCTGGCAGAGAAATGCAAGACAACAGTCACAGCAGGAAGCTGGAAACATCCTCCACTGTAACTGAGGCTGCAAAGGATCTGGGTGTGCAGAACAGCTGAGACAGAGGGGAAAACCCTTCCTTGGTATGGAAAAGAGGAGAAAATGCACACAGGTAGGTTGTTAGTGAAGATGTGGATCCAGATGTCACATGTTGGGTCTCACTTCGAATCCTGATCTCTAATTCTGCAGAGAGGGGGAGTGACTAGAAGCACTCCCACCTCCTTCATTTCCTACATGATCAGACTTTTCTCTAGTTCCTCTAGTTTTGATCCAGTCTAGCTGTGGAGGCACAAGAAGTACCAAGCCTTGGACAGTACAAAGTACAGCTTGAGCAGTACTGTCTCTGGACATGAAACATGCTGCAAGTCAAATGATGCCCACATGAAGCCCTCCACAATGTTCTTGTTGCTGCACTCCTGTTGTGATAGGCAGAGTGAAGGCTGTCTCCTCGGGCTGTGACTGCATTGTCATCCTCACCCATAGCAGAAAGCCCAGCTCAGCTGTGGAGCACGCAGCAAGGCTTTGGCAATGCAGTCTGGTCACTGCTGGGGATTTGAGCTAGCCATGCGGTCCACTTGGTCTCCTGTTTTGACTTTCAGTAGGTGTTGCAGTAGGTATTTGGGGAAGATGTCTAAGAAAGTAGAGCCCAAACTGACTCAGCAGAAAATCCAGCGCAGTGGAGTTTGCTCTCCATCTGCACATGTGGCCTAACTCTGGCCAGCTGCAATGATAGCCCTGTTGTTATAGAAGATAAGCTGTCTTGGATTTCCTTCTCAGTTGCATGCTTCTGTGTGATTCATTTATGATGTTGAACAAGTTGTTGTTGAACAAGGGGGTGATAATAGTGATTTGATCTCTCATCTTCTTCACTGTGTTTGCTCACGTGCACTCTGAGGCCAGGACCTTAAGGTGCCTTGCCAAAAGGGACTGCTAGCCTTATTTGGTATGTCTAGGTTAGACCTATTACAGATAGTATCAGTTAATGAGGCCCAAAGCCAGTAAAACATGTGAGCATTGCGGGCCTGTTGTTCTGAAGAGGAAAGTCTCAGAGATCTGGATTCACTCTGGCTTCCTTGTAGGTGACTTTCCACCAGCTAGTTATTGATGTAGTGCTGAAATTATGCCTCATGTTCATAGTGATGGGGACACTGAGGGAAATGGATGATGTACCACTGGAGTTTCTATGCTTCTTTCTGATACTCTCACACACAGGCAGACAAGCACTGGCACTCAGTCAGGTTTATCAGCTCCCTGCTAATCAGTCCTTATTGTTTTCTTTTTGTTTTTCAAGACCTGCCCTGAATCAGTGAAGGCCAAAGCTGCCAAGTCTGACTGGCTGCGAGATCTTTTCCTGCCCAACATCATGCTCTTCACAGACAAGAGATACTTCAGTGACAGTGAGTGGGACCGCCTTGAGCATTTTGCACCTCCGTATGGCTTCATGGAGCTGAATTATTCATGTGAGTCCCTCAGGGCATGTCAGGATGGGACCATCAAACTCTGGGAACCTTATGCCAAGTAGCTGGAGGTTTGCAGCATCTCCCTGTCAAAGGCATCAGGCTAGGTGGATCTTGTGGTGGAAACTGTGGTGCTTTCATTGTGTCCATCCCAAAGGCTCTTGATGCTAACTCTCCACCATGTTTGCTTCACAGTGGTGGAGGAGGTCATGTCCCTGCTGCCCCCAAATTCCCACCAGCAGCTGCTCCTGGCCAACAGCAACAGTAGCAGGCCGACATGCATCAGCTGTGCTGTCGTGGGGAATGGAGGAATATTGAATAACTCTGGGATGGGCCAGGAGATTGACTCCCATGACTACGTCTTCCGGTAAGGCAGGCTTCCTTCTTAGAAGATACACAGCTAGCTTATGCTGGATAGCAGGTAATTATGGCTGGATAACTTCGCCTCTTCTTGTATTGCACTAACTGCCAAGTGCCAAAATGACTGATGGCAGGAGGAGATGAAAAACCAAAAAGGAATTGGAAAGTTCCTAAACACACAGGAAGAGCCTGGGTTCACAGATGAGCCATAAAGAGCCATTTCCAAAGCAGGGGCTCTCCTGCAGATCAAGAGGTGTAGCTCAAAATGGGCCTAATCATCCCTTCCTCCAGAATAACACTGTCTTTTTCCTGTTATAAACATGGATGTGAGGGTTTTCACTGGTCACCTGCTAACTCTGCTCCTCTGTTTGATTTCCTTGGCCAGGGTGAGTGGGGCTCTAATCAAAGGTTACGAAAAAGATGTGGGAACAAAAACCTCCTTTTATGGATTCACAGCCTACTCCCTGGTGTCCTCTCTCCAGATCTTGGGACACAGAGGGTTCAGCAACATCCCACAGGGAAAAGTAAGTCAGGTCCATGCTGTATGCATGCACACCTTTATGGGATGCTTTTAGTCTGTGGCCTTCAGTTCTGATCTTACCATGCATGAGGAGCAAAGGGGCTGAGCTAACACTTTAGCATTACCCTTGGTGAGGGAACCTGCATTGGCTTGGCTTGGAGTGAGTATTTGCAGTGGCAAGCTGTGTCAGTCCTACCCCAGCATTTTGGCATGTAGAAGTAGCTGCACATCAGATGCTATCTCCATTCTGCTTCTGTGGGATAGCTAAAAGCTGCAGACCAAAGATGTGTGTCCGAGAAACTCAGGGAACTTAGATGCCTGCTTGCTTTTTATTTTTAAAGGATGTATCTCTCTTGTGCTGTTCATTAATGCTCACTTGTTTTCTTAGCATGTCAGATACATTCACTTCCTGGAGGGAGCTAGAGACTATGAGTGGCTGAAGGCTCTTCTGTTGAACAAGAACATCAGAAAAGGATTCTTGAACCACTACGGGTAAAACAAACTGGCCCCAGCTCTACACCCTTCACTGTGGAGCTCTCTGTTGTGCCCTTTTTCTCTCCACAGGGCTCAGCCCTGCTGAGGTGCAGGCCAGGGTAAAGCCAGGTTAAATCCTCCCTCCCCTGGCAGATTTCTCTGGAGAAATATCTTATTTCCTCCACAGCTCTGAGCCCTACTGTAACTAATACACCTCCTTCCCAGAAATAGCCAATTTCAATAATGCGTGGCCAGAGGTTGGAGAAAGCTTTGTGGTCCGCTGGGATGAACACATGCTGTTGTCTCGTCTGGTGTCTGTACATGGTGGCCTACTCATGGATGAAGGCCTGGTTTCACCAATTCTTGTCTATACACACACATGCTTTTGATATTCCAGTCTCCTGTTGTTGCCTCTCCTCCCTGATCTCTGCAATGCACATAGGTTATGGACGCTTTGTCATAATGTGGGCAATGTTGCAGAATAACTTAACAATGTTTGTGGTTCTTCTCTTATCACCAAGTGTATCAGGGCTGATCCTTTCCAGCTGTGATGAAATATATGAGTTTGTCCTGAGTCTCCCCATTCCTGTCCTTAGGCAGAGGCCCCGGGAGAGATTCGATGAAGATTTCACGATGGACAAATACCTGGTGGTTCACCCTGATTTCCTCAGATACATGAAAAACAGGTGAGCTGGAGGTTATGTACTCTAACAGGTTTATTTTTTCTGGCCAGCAGCATCTCTCTCTATCTCTGGGCTCTCTCGTCCCAGCTCACTCCCTTGTAACTGCAGTTTAGCCACACCAGCAGATTGGGGGTAAGCTTCACCAGTGTGCAGTCAGTTAAAATTCTCTGTGATGCTGCAGTGGGATGTTAGTGGTGGGTAGATGTCCAGCATCTGTGAGCTGGAGAAGTAGCAGCCATTGGACAGTTTGGCTTTCTGCATCCAAAAGAGGTCCTGGGCAAATGGCAACTTTAGATGTGGGAAGAGTGTTGCTAAAGTGCCAGAAGAGTTGATCTAGTTCAGGACCAACCTTTCACGTTCCCCATTGCTTAGCACCTTGGAGGAAGGCTCTGTAACAGCCCTTCTCTCCTGAGATCCCTTGTTGACTCAGGAGGTTGGTTGTGCCCTTAAACATGGTAATAGGCACTTCTTCAGTATCCCATTTGCCTGGCCTGGCTGCTCTTCTTTGCCTCTCTAATCCTTTTCACAAGCCTGCTGGACACTGTCACTGTAAGATTTGCCAATCGTGGGCCACACGTGACCAAGAGATGTAGGAAGAAGAGCTCCTGTTGTGCCCCGCTTTGGCTTCATTTACCCTTCGGTCTCCTTGAGAGCTGAGTTATGCCTTCTCTCAGAGAAGGTAAATGCAGTGCCAGATGGCTTGCACCACTCTGCTCCTTCTGCCGTCTCCCCTCTGACTTGGGTCCTTTCCAAGGCCAAGAGGCCTTGAATGCTATTTTTTCCTGGTGTGGACTCCTACCTTCCTAACAACTGCTGGCGTAAAACACTGTGGCTCCTAGCGGGTTTTGTGACCCTCCTCTGCACCTTTCCTGTGTCTTGTCTCACTCCTGAATGTGGATGGGAAGCAGGATGTACCAGGAGGCTTCGAAGCCATTTCTGCACTGCAAGGCAAAGGACAGATTTAAGAGTGGGCTTTAACATACTAGATCCTTTAACCCACCCCTTCTTTACCCCACTGCCTCAGGACCTACCACTTCCATAAAGCTGGGGCAGAGCTGGGCTTAGGTTGCAGTGCAGGTGATGAAGCATTCTGGGCTGGCCTTGTGCTTTACTGTGCACACAACAGGACCCACACATGTTGGCATACTAATGGCTTGTCTGAAATGCCTTGTATGGCCAGAAACTGCTGCAAGGAGGAAAGATGCCACATAGGCCACAGGGGGACAAAGTGTGCCTAGCTTGAACCACCACAACCAGCAACTGCTCTGTCCTTTCTTCTCTCCTGCTGCAGGTTTTTAAAATCTAAAAGTTTGGAAAAGCCTTACTGGCGGCTGTACAGACCCACAACGGGGGCCTTCCTGCTGCTAACTGCCCTCCATCTCTGTGACTTGGTAAGGGCATGATGATTCTTGCACACAGCACTGTCTGGAAGGGGGGATAGGCTAACAAGGAAGAGCAGGAGTGGCTCCAACCCTGCCTACCATCTGCCTTGAGGGTATATGGGTTCTTGTCAGCTGTGGAGGAACAGATTGAAGACAAGAGAAACAGCCCCAAAATAGTTCACATAGAGATTGTGAAGCCTGCTGTGGCCTGCGAGCGATCCTGCCTCCCAGGGAGGCAGTAAGAGGACAGCAGGCTCTCTGGAGCCAGTGTTCATAGTCTGGTCCTTTTGGACCCCCATGCAGCGTCACCCGGAGGAGCCCTGACTGGCATCCCAGTCCTGTGCTCCCTCCCCATTTGGGAACTGTGTCCTGTATTTCACTTAGCTCTCTCCATCCTTGGTACCTCTCCCCAGTGAGCCCTCCATCTTTCCCAGGTGAGTGCCTATGGCTACATCACGGAGGGTCATGAGAAGTACTGGGATCACTACTATGACAAGAACTGGAACCGTCTGATTTTCTACACTAACCATGACTTCAACCTGGAGAAGCAGGTGTGGAAAAAGCTTCACGATGAGAATATCATTAAGCTTTACCAGAGATCCTGATTGTGTGGTGAGGGCCATTGCCTGGGAAATCTCAGCGACACCTCACTGGGAATGGAAGAGGACCACCAGAGCCAAGGTTAGCTCTGGACTTCCAGGCACATTTCTTTCGCACAAAGCTATTTCCCTCCTTCAGCACCTCTGTTCTCTCACAACGTTTCTACAAATATCCAGATGCTACAGACCAGGAAAGGAACAGCAAGAAAATGCAGCACATCAACAAAGAAGTCCCATCTGGCTGTGCTGCAAGACTGTTGCTGATGGTTGTAGGCACTGGTATTGGGAGAGAAGAATCCAGGATGGATCTGGGTAGCATATGGTCCAGTGTCCTGCATCTTCATCGGGCTTTTCTGTCTTTGCAAGGAGATGCTCTTCAGGCTGGGACTACTTCTATTCTGGGTGGATCTTCTCCATTAGTGGTGCCCGTCTTGGAGTTGGGTGTATTGTCTAAGCAAGCTCCCTTGGTAGCCAATGGATGGAGGTGGACACACAGATCCTGTCTCAAGTTGACTTAATTCCTGGAGGTGCTGCTCTCACTCTGCTCCCTGCAGATAAAAAGGATGGACTGGACACTTCCACATGACTAATTTGAGAGAGGATGAGTCTCACTTCTGCTTCCCGTTGTGGCCTTGTCATGCCACCTCCGAAGGAGCACCACCATCAGCTCAAAGGCAGGTAAATGCTCTCCATGGTGCAGCAGGCATGCCGTACTTGGTGCACCTTGCTGTGAGGCTCCCCTGGCTGCAGGACATGTGAATGTTGTGTCATGGTCCTGGTGTGCCAAGTCCTTGCTTAGCTGGGCTTTGGCACGCTTGGCTCCTAGCTGTGCCAGAAATGCTGTGTTTGTCCTCTTGCCAGGGGAGGTAGGAGCTCTCCAAGTCCAGGGATGGATGCTATCCATCCTTGCTGCTGCTGGAGTGCCTGTCCTCCATTGTGCTGAGAGGAGCCCAGTTGCAGCGAGCAAGCCTGCAGTGTATTGGCCTTCTGAAAGGGGTTTTACGAGCAAAATAAATGGCACTACTTTGTCCAAGCTGATTTTTCACTGCAGCCCTGTGGGTTCTGGTTATTTAGTGTGCGTCCAAAGCCATTGCTTAAAGGCTGAGATAGCGGATGATGAAGCCAGGAAAGGGCAGGACTGAGTGTTAATGAGAATACCTCCACCTGCAGGGGATCTGCAGCTTGCATGGACATACCTTAGCATCCGCCACTTGTTCACGTTGCTGTTGCAGGGTGGGGATCGGAGCTGGCCAGACACCTTTCTGAGGAAGTGGGTAAACACCTGGCAAGTTTGTCCTTGTCCCAGCAACTGCTCTCCAAGTATATCAGATGCTGGAGACAAATGCATGAAGGGCTGGATGTTTCCCCCATGACACCATGCCGGCAAAAAGCCACTTCCAGTGTCCAAGCAGGTCCAGTGCATCTCCCCGGGCTCATCAGGCTCTGGATTGGGGCCCAGCTGCACACTTGACTGGTCCCAGTGACCTGCTGTGGCTGCGAGCAGTTTTCCTTTTGTGCAGCATTTCTGTTGGGGGCAGCAGCATCTCCAGGGATCCCCTGGACTCCGAGGGAGGCATTTCAGCATGGATTGTCAGCAGGGTTTGTCAGGCCTGATTTCCTTTGTCCCTTTTTTCCTTGTGCTGCAGAGAGGCCAAGCAGTTTCTCATGTCTCACTAGGCTTGTTGGCAAAGGACAACCCCCCCCCCCCTCCCCGGCATTGGTAATCTAAATGAAGAATTCAGCTTGCCTGGGAGAGGGTGTAGCCTGCGTTTGGCTGCTCTGCCCGTACAAGCCCTGTAGTGTCTGTAGGAGCAGGGAGTTAGCCAAAATGCACTGTGCCTCTGTTGGGAATGATGTATGTAGCCTCATGTGAACAACAGACCCATGGAGAGCCATGGGCTTTGAAGCAGATCAGAAATACTTCCTGAGCAGCAAACGGCCTCCCTGTGAAGAGGGAGCCTGATGGAGGCTAGTCACCCTCCAGAACCGACTGAGGACAAACTCCTGCACCCAGGAGCTCTGGACCCCGCTGGGCTCTTGGTGGGCAGTAAGGCAGCTTTGTTCCTTGCCTGTGCGTCGGGCCATACCAAATTGCTATGGGTTGCTTAGTGACCAGTTCTGCATGGGTATTCTTTCTGCCTGAATAGGGCTTTTCTCTTCCCAAGAAGTTGGAAGAAGTTTCTCTTAGGCCCTTCCCTTCCCCCTCCTCCTCTTTTGTTTCCCTCTCCTCTGGGAAGCATGTTGGGGCTGAGTCCCGCCAAGCAAGGGGATCATGGTGGGCAAAGCGGCTTTGGGGATGGGCTGGCAGCCCCCAGCCGGCGCTTTCCCCCAGCGCCCAGCTCCTCTGTGCTGCTGAGGCTTCCCAGAGTCAAGGGAAGGAGGCTTCCCAGAGTCAAGGGAAGGAAACTTCCCAGGAGGCTTTCCCCACCAGCAGAGCCTATTCCCTCCAGGCTTTCCTCTCAACACAGCTGGCATAGTTTGATGTTATCAGGGATAATCTTAGCTGGAGGAGGGTGTTTGTTGTGGTCTGGAGTTTCCCAGCAAGCTCAAAACCACATCCTCTTTGGCCCCAGAAAAGCAGCTCTGACCTGGCGGTCCTCTTCACCTCCTTACTTTGCTCGCGTCCCCCTTGCACCAAGGCATCCCATCCCACTGTGGGCTGGCTGAGGTGTGGTGCACTCGGGGACACATCCCTCAGAGCACAAGTCCAGCTGCATCTCACCAGAGCCACCTGACCTTGTGCCATTGGGTCCGGAGCGGCCGCGGGAAGTCGAAGGGGTTTGGAGGTGGCATTTCCCAGCCAACTTCTAGCCTGGCCCAAACTAGTGTGGCAAAACCTGTAGAGGGCACCTACAGCTGGAGCACCCTTGGCAAGAGCCAGGATTCAGGGCTTGGGTGAGTCTCCCAGCTGGATGTGTCCCAGGGTGAAAGCAGCAATGCCGGGCTGTGCTGGAGTAGCCCCAGCCTCCTCAGTGGGGCTGAACAGAGCCAGTGCCATGGTGCAGGGCCACCCCAAATGTCCCCATCCAGGTCCTTGTGGCTGGCAGGCCAGCAGGATTGTCCCAGTGCCACCAGGTGGCAGCTCCTGTTCAGGGACCTGTCAGCATCGTGCCATGTCTGGCACATCCAGGTTTGGCACAGGTCATGTCTGAGTGCTGTGCACAGCCCTGCAGCTGCCCACACTGCATCAGACTTTTGTCCCCCCATGTCCTTTGCTTTATAACACCTGCCTGCCCGTAGGATTTATGGTCCAGGAGCTCCTTGGGGTATGTAGGGACATGCATAGAAGAGGTTTCGTACCTGTGAGTGCCACTCTTGCAGCTGCAAAGTGCGTGCAAAGGTGCAGCCTCGGCTTGTGCAACGTGGCATGGTGCTGAAGGCAGCACAAGCGAAGGGACTGACGGCAGGATTGGGTCTGACATCCTGAGAGATGCTTCAGACGCAGCGACAACTGCTCGTGCACAGACACGATACCCAGTGCCAGCCAGGAGCTGCAGGGTCTGCTGGATTTAACCAGAGATGTCTGATTTGGGGAAGAAATACGCAACTGTGCTTCAGCGTGTCCAGAAGCTGCTGTTGTGTCAGCCCTGCTTTTTTGGGACACTGTTGGGTGAGTACCGTGAGCCATTATAACAGCTGTACCCGACCCCTCCTGGGGCTCCCCATGAGTTAACGGCCTCTAAATATTAACGGCCAGGTTGCGGGAAACAAATCCCTTTGTCACCCAGCAACTCTTGCTGTGTCACCTTCCTGGCTGGGCTTTGAATCTTTTGTTTGGTTTCAGCCTCTTCCCTTTTTTCGGTGTGACTGCTCACCCTCGTCTAGCAGAAGCAGGGACCATGTCCTGCTGCAAGTTCGCAGGCAAGTAGCTCCTCAGCTGGGGCTGGGGCCGAACGGGGATGCGCCTCAGGGACATGCAGGCAGTGCAGCACCCATCTTTGCCCCGCTCCTGGTCAGCCCAACCCTGCTCTCCAGAGCCCGAAAGGGGTGTCCTCGGGCTTGGGGTGCCTGATAGTGCTGTCAGCCAAGACCGAACCAAACCAGGTGCCAGAGGGAGCCACTGCATGTGGCACACATGGCTCCAAGGCAGTTTGGTGCCATGATGGCACATCCAGATAGTCAGTCCTGTCTCTCTTGTTCCCAGGCAAGAAACCGAGGCACAGAGCAGCCAGAGCTGGACACCAGTGCCTGGCTTCCCAGCATGGAGCACGTGCTCCCTCCAGATACATCGCTCTCAAGCAGCCGTGGAGGTCAGCCATGGGAGTATAGCAGAGCAGTGTGCCAGCTCCAGGTCAGCACAAAAACCTCTGTGCTGGTGACTCATCAAATGCTATTTATGCTCTCCAAGTGGAGAGAGGTTTGGGGCAGGCTCTCATTGTGCAGGGTTGGGGGGGGTTCACCCTCTTCACCTCTACTGTGTGGACCTTCTCCCTTTGTTGGGGATGTGGCAGCAGGGAAATCCAGTCAGACCAGAAAAACTATTGATAGTAGGGGAGGGAGAACAAGATAAAGGAGCAGCCCATGGCTTTGTTGTGCAAAAAGTACCAGGTGATCAAAAGCACCTACCCTGCAGAGAGCCCTCATCTCCAGGTGCTGGGGCAGGGCCCTGCAGGCAAACAGCTCCTGGAGGTGCAGCAGCCCCTGGTTCCCACGCCAAGGCGCTGTGGTAGTCCGGGCTCCTCTGCCAGGCTGAGCAGCAGGACCCTGGGTGCTGTGGGGCTTTTCCAGCTTGGCCTGACCCAGCCCTCGGGGTGGTAAATTCTGAAAAGACACTTGCTGAGTCCTGAGGACATCCCAAGGGTCCCTCCATCCCTCCCACAGAAGCCGTGCAGCGTCAGGCGGGACCACACAGAAGGATGAGGGGCTGGCACCCACCCACACTCAGAAACAGTGTCCCCTCTCCCCAGCTGTGTGCTTTGGGGACAGAGCCTGGCCTGAGCCATGTGTTTCAGCAGACCTCAGGGACTTTTTACCGTGCTAAGATCAGTGTACATCTGCTTTGCCTGGTGCAGAGCTGGCAAGAGAGGGGAAGGCTGTGGTTTGCATTGTCACCTTAATCTCTCAAATCTCTCAAAGTTGTTTCCCAGCTCTGCACCCCTCCAGGACAGAGCCTCACAGGTTGCCTCATGCCTGGCAGAGAGGCCTTCAGACTGTGTGTTCAGCTTATCTCAGCCCTGGTCAATGGTCCAGGGCTGCCCAACGGCTCTGCCAGGTGCAGACATCTCTGCCATGAGAGCTAGGCTGGGCCCCAGCAGCGCTGAGGGGAGCGAGCCAACGTAAGCCATATACTGCCACCGCATGCGAGGTCCCGACCTGCCACCTCAGCCCGTGGCTTGTCCCCACAACCTTCCTGCTTTTGCGAGGAGCAGGAGGGGACTAAAGGATGTGTTTCCCTGATGGGCCGCATCCTGCCAGATTGGCACAAAGATGGGGCACGTCAGCTCAGTTACACTGCACAGCTGCATCCCTGAGCCCCTTTCCCTGCCCGCAGCGTGGGATTGTGTACAAGGCAGAAAGGCAGAGCCCAGCGCTCAGAGCTGCGGTTGCCGTGGGGTGATGCTGAGCACAGCCCTGAGCATCTCCGGTCCCACAGCTCAGAGCTGCCGCCGCACTGCCGTCATGTAGGTGCTGGGGTCCCCACGTCCAAGCATCCTCTGTGCAGTCACTTCCCCGCTCACCTCCTGACTTTGGTTGCAGTAACACCTAAAAATCCAAGCAAAGACTGTCAGGGAGCATCCACAGCACTGCCCAGGCAGCGTTAGTGCAGGCAGGTGCTTTGCCTGACTCCGTTTCTGCAGGGAACCTGGCGAGAGGAGGTTTGGCCGAGGCGCGCTCTCGCTGCTCTCCCCACCCTGTTGGGAAGGGGCTGTGCGTCAGCCTCCCGAGACATCTGCTGACAAATTTTTCATTATGCAATGGTCTTGCCTTCGCAGGTAGCCATATGGCCCCACGTTCTCCAGCGGAGCTGACAGCAACGCTTTCCTAGGTCCAGACTTCACATTTCAGGGAAATTTCCTATAAGCAGATTTTTGGCACTTTCTTAAATGCACCTCTGACCTGTGCTGAACAAATTGGGATATATAAATCCTCCAGGAGATTTTTGGAGATCTCTTTCTCCCAGCTGGACAGTTCATCATGGCAAAGAGCATAAGACTTTCCTCCACCAACCTGTGGCCAACAGCCAGCTGGTGCAAAATGTGCTTATTTTCCTCTTGCTTTCTCTAGCCATGTGGATGGCTTGGGTTTTGTTTCCAAGAAGTAATCACTGGAATAAAAAGCCCAGGCTAAAAATGATACTTGCTGGTTTTCATTGTAATTTCTTTTGTGTTCTTTTCCTAATCTTTATTTGGCAACTATCATTCTAAAAGGTTTTCACACTTACTTAACTTCTAAATTAAGCACCACTTAATTTTGGGGCATGGGCCAAAATGCATTGTAGCACAAAACAAGTAGAGTAGATGAAGAACTGTGCATCTCATTTTCACCCCTTTGAAAAAAACCCCAACAGTAGAAAACCATATATCATGGAAACAGAGATGAGAGCGGTGTGAAGAAATGAGCTCCTTCCTCCCTCTGGGCAAATGCACTGAAGCTGCCACTCACAGCATTTGCGTAATTGGGCCATAAATGTCTCCAGATGGGAAATTCCTGACTTTCCTCAGGCCACTTGCTCCAGACCATCGGTTGTCCACCTCCAGGGCCAAGCCTTGCTATGTCCCTTGTGACTTAGTAGAACAGTTGGTAATAATTAGCCATGATTAACGAAGGGCCAGAGCTGAGAGCACCTGAGCCGAAGCGCTGGGTCACAGGGAGCAAATCCATCAGGTCAGAGTGAACAAGGGCAATCCCCAAGTCACACCGGGTGGGGACAGGCTCCAGGCTGGGGGACCTTTGAGCAGGATCCCAGACTTTTGTCCCACCTCCGCTGGCCCTGAATCTTCTAGATGTCCCAGTACTGCCAGGGGCTGGGAGCAGGCTTTACTGATAGAGGCAAAAAGCATTGAATTCTTCCATCGCTGCACCCACATTTCTCTGAGCTGCCCTTTGCTACTAGGGTATGTGTTAACTCCTTCTTCCTGCCCTTCCTTTTGTAGTTTTAGCTCCAGCTGAGCTTTAGACCTCTGTTCATCCCTGCGTGTCCAAGCGGTGATGGTCTGTCCTGTCCCTCCTGCTTCTTGCCTGCTCTCTCCTTCCCCAAGACACCCCGTGCCCAGCCACACCTGCCTGCTGCAGCTCCCCAGCCCCTGTGCAACAGCAGGGCTTGTTCCCTGTAAGTTTTCTTTAAAATCTGCTTGGCCACCATCCTGTGGTGGTGACCCAGGTCTGATGTCCACTCTCCCAGTTGGGACAAGGCCAGCGCTGGCACCGCTGCAAGCCTTGGGTCCCAGACCTGCTCCCGTGTTCACATCAGGACATCGTCACCGATGCAACCTGGGTACTTCACAGATGCTGGTACGGTGCCATCCCCGCACAGCCAAAATTCCCAGAGGACCAGGGCCGGCAACTGGGGGACTTGCAGTAATGCAAGCGAATGGAGACTTGCATTGTGGGTGCTTGGGGAGCCGTGGGTGCAGGGCTGAGGGTTTGGATGGAGCAGGGTTCACCATGCTGCCTCTCCCCAAGTCTGGTGGCTTCCTAAAAATCCAACGCACAACCCCATCCACCCCCAAAGTCACTGCAGTTCAGCTGAAAACGCTTGTTTTCCTTGCTGAGTCCCTTCCCCCGCTGTAACACACATTTTGGTATGCATATCCTACAGTTAGCAGGGCTGTTTTCTTTGTTTCAATGAGTTTAACTGAAGTAATGTCGAAATATTCTTTCAAAAAAGGAACTGAAGCACTTCGCTTCTGAAAATGTCAAAATGCTTCATTCGGATTTCCCCCCAAACCCGTTTTTCATTTCCCCCAGCCTAAACCATTTGTCGAACTTGGCACAAAGCCCTGAACGGTTTTGTTTGCTACAAAAACCACATTGTGGGGGTGCGATCTGTTCAGCCAAAAAGCCACCAGGGACCCGGAGGCAGCACCCCACCAGTGTGTGTCCCCCCCTTTCTCCCCTTTTACACCAGATTTGCTCCTGCGGCGGCAGGTTTGCCTGCGAGCGGCTGGGTGCCGGTATGTGCTGTGGTGCTGCTATTGGGCACCCCAAGACCAGAGTCTGGCTTTACTTTGGAGCCTGGAGTTTCTGATAAACTTCTAATAAACAGCAGGCACCTCCGGCCACGCTCGGCGGTGGCTGCGCTGTGGGGTCGCCGGGTGCTGGCGTGGGCTGCGCACGCTGCCGGTTGTGAAGCAGCTGGTGGTAAAAGCACATGTTTTAGCCAAACAAGAAAGTTACAGAAAGGGGGAACCTTCGTGCTTTGTGAGCTGTAGGTGGTTGGCATGAAAAGAAGGCAAAAAAAAAGCACATTTTCCTGCTGGTCTGAGTAAATGTTTAATCCCCAGTTCAGAGAAAAAAGCAGCTCAAAAGTGCTTTTTTTCTCAGCAAGTCTGAACCAGTCAGCCGGCTGCCTCCTCCCTCCGGCTCACCCCCTCCCTCCCACCGCTCAGGAGTAATATCCATCCCAGTCGGCAGGACGGAGCAGTGTCTGCACCCACAGGGCCAAGAGAGGAGAGGGGTCGGGAAGTTTGCAGGGCCAGTTGCAGGCAGCGGCGGGACGGCGGCGTGCCCGGTGCAGGCAGCACAGGCTCCCACGCTCCCGCTTGCCTGCGCTACTCCAGCGGTTGAAGTGTCTGGGATGGGGTCCCCGCACTGGAAACGGCTCTGCCTTTTGCTCCTGGCAGGTTTAACATCCTCCTTGCTCCTCTACGGTCACTACTATGCTGCGGTGGAGTTGCCCCCCAGCCAGAGGATCATAGCCAGGTAAGGGGGGACGCGGAGCGGGCTGGGAGGCAGGGATGTACAAATCCAGCATGAGGTACCATGCGCTGGGGTGGGGAGAGGGAATTGGGGTGCTGGTGTGGGCCCCTCAGTGCGGGTTATCTCGGCTGCGCCCCCGGTTGTTGGCTGGTTTGGGAAATGTGCTTGCAGCAGGTGCTGCCCCCTGCCCGAGGTGTCCTGGGCACTGGGTCCTGCCTATGGCCACCAGCTGAGCCCAGGGGTGCCCAGCGCAGGACCTTGGGGTCATGGGGGGCTGCAGGGGTCCCCACAGGGGTTCAACCCATCAGAGTGCAAAGAAACCATTGCTGGGTCCAGGGACGGCTGGGGGTGCTCAGCCCCCAGCGGGATCAAACCCCCTTCAGCAGCCAGCCAGCCCCTCTGCAAGCCCCATGTGTCCCCGCTGAGCTGATTTAGGATCAGAGCTGGCTGATTGTCCTGGGGGGAGGTTTGGCCCCCATGGAGCTGCACTGATCCCCCCACTGCCAGTGCAAGGCATCCGATCCCACTCGGATCCCCGGGGTTGCCGCCCCACCGCTTGCAAACTCCCAGGGGCTGCAGCATTTCCCAAACTCCAGCAATTTGCATCTCCCCATCTGTGGTCACGTCTGCCTTCCCTGCAACCTCCCCAAGCCCCTTCCTGAGTCTCCCCGGTGCCAGGTGGGTGAGGGTGTTGGGGTCCCCCAGGGAGCCCTGGGGAGCACGGCTGAGTGGGCAGGGTGGGAGGGAGCCTGCACAGCACTTGGCCTGCAGGACCAGCCACCTTCCTCTCCTGTGAGCGTCAGGTAATGTGCCACAAGAGTGCTATGGGTGTCCCCAGCCTCCATGCTGGGTGCTCTTGGGTGCCATGGGTGCGATAGACCCCAGCTGCCAGGGTGCCGCCCGGGAATGGAGGTTGCTGTGGGGACCAGAGCCGGTCCTGCATGGGGTGATCTGAGTGCAGCCAGATTTGTGCTGGGAGTCGCTGGGAATGCAGCTGGCTGGGCTTCCCTGGGGTCCAGACGCTCTCTCTTCTCCAGCTGGGAGATGGGGGCTCTCCTTGCCCCCTCTTGTCCTGCCCAGGGCAGGGATCTCCTCTCCTGCTGGTCTTGCGGAGCAGAAGTATCCCCAGCAGCCCGGGCAGAGTTTGGCTGTTTTCACCCTCCTCCACGCTGGGTGAGCAGTGCTGCGAACAGCAGCAGCGTTAGCTCGTACCGCACGGCGCTTGGGGCAGGTTGCGGCTGGGGTGTGGAGCAGCTCTCCACAAAGAGCTTGATGTCCATGAGAGGGGAAACTGAGGCCCGCGAGGGCAGCGGGACGTGCCCAAGGACCACGCTGGAGCTGGGAATGGAAACTAGCCTTGCTGTGGCACTGGGTCCGTGGCACAGGGTCCGTGGCCCATCCCAGGAGCAGGGTGCAGAGGAGACCCACGGGATGGGAGCCGGGAGTGGGTTCCCCCCAGCCCGTGGCAGGCTGCAGGTAACTCAGTCACTGCCTAACCCTGCCTGGACCTGCCCCAGCCCCGGGTCCCCGCGCCGCAGAGCCAGCCCAGCCTCCTGCCCCGCGACCGATGGGACCGAGGGTCAGCTCGTCCAGCCCCAGAGAGGAGCCCAGGGCGAGATAACAGGGAGCCGACCTGCACTCCAAACCAGAGCGAGTCCTGTTTGCTCCGATTCCGTGTTTAGAAACGCGCCGTCCCCTGATTGCTCTTTGTCCAGCCTGAACTGTGCACCCGGAGGAATCGGTGCTGCCCTGCCGATGGATGCGGGGCTGAGTCCAGAGGTGAAACTGGGACAGCTGGTGTTTTGCACGGCTGACGTGCTATCACAGAGTGCACGCTTTCTGCTCTGCCTGCCGTTGGGGATGAAAGGGAGGGTCGGGGGTGCTCACTCGTCGGTGCAGGTGGCCACGTTTCGGCAGGGAGGTTTGTGTGAGCAGTGCCTCTGCGCAGACTTACGGGGCGACAAAGGGGGTTGGGAGGAAGCTGACCCCCCACTTGATGCTGGCTGCTGCCACCACCAAATCACCCGAGGGCCAGATACCCACGGCAATGCCCAGTACCCCTCCAGTTCAGCACGAAGCTGGTGGCAGCGGTGAGACCCCTACAGAGATGGGCGAAATGCCCTCATCCCCGCAGAACTGGCCACCCGGTGCTCAGTGGGGCTGCAGGGAGCCGAAATCCCTGGAGCCCCCCGGGTTCAGCTGGCCACAGCCTCGTCCCACTCCCTGCCCAGCCATCTCTCTGAAACCCCACCGGTGAGCTGCCAGCACTGCTTGTGGCTTTGTTATTAGGGGAGACAGGATGAGCGCGGAGCTCTGCCCAGCCTCGCTGTGCCGCTCTGGCGCTGGGCCAGGGAAAGATGCTTTCTGGAGCTCGGCCCTTTGCGGTGGGATGGAGCAAACGCCTTCTGAGAGCGGGTTTGCGTTGCTGCTTCGGCTTTCTCAAATGGCTCTGCAGGGCCCTGGGAGTGTTTGCTGAAGATAAGGCCAGAGCGTGTGCTCACAACACTCATACATGGTGTTATCTTCTGGAAATGGGGGGTGGCCACAGACCAGAGACGTCATATTTGTGAATGCCACGGCAGAGAGCGCACCCAGGCTTGGCTGGCTCCACTGCCGCAGCTGGTGCCTGGGCAGCCAAGGGCCACTCCTTCCCCGGAGCCCCATTGTGCATCGGCCGGTCTGGGGCAGGGTTGTCATCTTCTGAGTCAACCAAGCATCACGAGGTGCTTCACCACATCCTGGCGGGTGACGTCAAAGTGTTTGGCTCCCCGACGCGCCACTCTGTTTTGGGGGGGGGGGAGGGTGTCCCCAGCTGCTCCACGCCCTCCCTGGCAGCGTTTGGGCAGCAGCCACAGCCAGGATGGCTACCGTGATGCTGGGGAGCTGGCTCCAGCACCCGCAGCTGGGATGCGAGTGCAGGGAGGTGCTGACGTGGGGACTGAGTTTATCAGGTCAGCACAAGTCCTGGAAAAAGTGATGAGCAAGTGCCACGCACCATGTGTGGCCACAGGTGGAGGAGGGAACCAGCTCCCATTGAACATCAGCAGGAGCCAACCTGCTGGGCTGCCTGCACCCACCTCCCTCCAGCCAGCCCAAGCACAGCCGGGTCTCAGCCCCCCGCGCTGCCCCGGGTGCTCCCACAGCATCCCTGGCAGTTCAGAAAGCAGCACAGCACCCTGCCGCTGCCAGTGTCCGGGTCTTTGCCTTGTCCTGCAGGCACTGGGATGAGCCAGGGAATGGGAATGGAAGGGTCTGTACCAAGAAATAAGAGTGGGAGAGCTCGGAGGGCTGGGTGGGCAGAGATGTGCAGCTGGGGCTCATGAGCCTGATGAGGAAGGGCTGGAGAGGCAGCAGGGTAGGAGAAGCTTTTTTGCGTGCATCTCCTGGGCAGTACGAGCTTGGGCATGGTGTGTGAGGGTAACGGCTTTTGGGGTTTGGTGGTGGGTTGCGCCTCTGTGGCCAGAAAAAGGGTGGGTGGCCAAACAAGGGGGCTTTGGGTGCAGGGGGGTGTGCTGCTCCGGGGAGCTTGGTGCATTGCAGGAGCTGGTTCTGGAGGTTTCTTCAGTCCCTGGTCCGTTGTTCAGGTTCTGGTAATGTTTATAAGCTCCTACTGGTGAGGCACTTGGGCTGGGGATCTTCTGTGTCGTGAGATGGAGGAAGCAAGCAGGGCTGGGGTGGCTCGCTGAGGGTGAGCTCTGTGGGGATCCCATGGCGGTTCGTTGCAGCTCAGCTGTTTTCAGTGCGCAGAGCTTTCCTTGTAGCTGCTGTGAGACTCTTGCATGGGCAAGCTCTGCTCTGATCAGGGTGTACTGCCTGTACCTGGCAGAGATGAGCTGAAAGAGCAGCCTCCAGCGTAACCACGAGGTCTCCTACAGCCTTTGGATGGCCTTTCCCAGCCAGTGCCTTGCTGTGCACAGACCCTGCCAGGGCAGCTCCGCTCCCATCCGCAAGCTGAGGGAACAGGCAAGTTTGGTCAGGCTGGGTTTGTTTAGATGCTCACAGTGATAACACCAGAAAGGCCCTGCAGAAAGCTGCAGCTTTGGCATCTCTCTGGGGTGGCTCAGTCCCACCTTGGTGACCTTCGTGGGGATTTGCCCGCCCTCCTCTCCATCAGCTCAGGTGCTCCGGGGATGAGTCTCAGGGATGAGCTGGTGGCTGCAAGGAGAGGTGGGAGCAGTGCCAGCCCGACCCCTCTCCTGCCTCTGGGGCCAGCCCCGGTGTCAGCCCTCCTGTACTGTACGCAGCAGGACGGCTCTTTGCACGTGTTTGGAGGGCAGGATCTGGCCATGGGGTAGAGCTAAGTCAGGGACCTTGCCCCTGGGCTGGAACGTGTGTGTTTTGAATGGTGGGGGCTCTGCAGGGCAGCAGCTCTTGCTGGGGAGGTGCCTTTTTATGGGACACTGGGGCAAGACGCACTGGCTTGATTTCAAAAGCTGCCCTGCTCCTCTCGTGGTGCTGAGCCCCCTGCACAGGCGGGATGCCTTTGCCCTCAGCATCCCCTGCCCAGATCTGGCGGTGCTGGGACGGTGGAAGGAGGGAGCTGGGACTAAAGCCTGCTTGGCCATGACTCCCTGTCCGTGCCTGGGGAGATGCTCCAGCCCCCAGTGCCAGCACCCAGGCAAGGGGCTGGGCTGTCCCTCCGCATCATGCTGTACCCCCAGGGTGGCACAGAGCAGGGTTTGGGTGGCAAACAGGTCTGGATCTACTCCCGGGCAGGGCTGTGGGTGCCGCTGGTGTCGACAGGGGCCGTGACGGGGATGGAAACCCAATGCCCGCCGCGCCGGGCAGCGTCGCGCCAGCGGGGGCCGGGGGGGGAGGCAGAGCTCCGCTCCCCACCTGCCTCTACCTGTCCCCAGGCTCCCAAGCAGAGATCCCGTAACAAGGGGGCCCTTGTCTCCTCCACAATGCCCCCCTTCTGGCCTGAGCACCTGCAGGCTGGGCTGGAGGCGGCGCCGGGGGGCTCTGAAGGGCCCTTCTGTGCGGGGATGAATGGGAGCCTGTTCCCCTCCGGTGGGCTCCCACCTCCTGCTTGCCAGGCTGCGACCCTGCCTGCCCCTGGCCCCCAGCCCCACACACCCCCCTTGGGAGACCGGGTCTGCTCTGCCTGGCCCCGTAGGGCTCAGGGCACCCCAAGATGCTCGGGGTGGGAAGCCTTCTGCCTCTGTCCCCCAGTGCTAAATGAAGGATCAGGGCATGCCCCAGCTGGCCCCCTGGCAGAGGGGGGTCCTGCACACCCTGGGAGCCTCCAGATCCCAGTTGCTGATTGCTTTGCCAGTGTAGCAGTTTTATGTGTCCTGCTGGCTTGCCCAGCTTGTCCCAGCCTCATCCCTCTCGTGCTCGGGAAAGGTGGGATGGTGGGAAGAGCAGGGGAGGTCTCGGCAGGGTCTCCCCAAGGCTGCAGGCTGGGCTGGGTGCAGTTTTTGGAGGTGGGACCCACCAGGAGACGGCGGCTTCTTTCTGCACAAACCCCGTATTTTGCAAATCTGTGGCTCTCTGCTTGCAGAAACACGTGCAGACAGGGGGTGGGTGGGCACAGGCAGCGGTGGAGAGGAGCCAAGTGGAGGTGACGTGGTCCTGCCCCGTGGCTCTCGCAGGTTGGGGGTGTTGGGGTGCAGTGGCTCAGTGTCACCTCCCCGGCTGAGCCCCTACTGGCTTCTTCTCCCAGCCTGCTGCGGCCAGAACCGCTGGTCCTGGCTCCGTCGGGGACATCGCGCCAAGCTGGCAGCCACAGATGGGCCCTTGAAGGCAGCTTAGAGAGGTAAGGGACTAAGGTGTGCGCATTGGTCCTGGCACGAGCTGGGAGCCCTCTGCCCACTCTGGGGTTCCCCAGTGCCCACATGATGGATTTTTAACTCTGCTATATGTTTTCCCCTTTCCAGTGGGAAGCCCTTCAAGCCTTCTGCCGAGCTGGAGGAGCCCAAGCCCAGCAGAAAGCAGGTAATCGTTAGCACAATATGGTTAGTGTCCTTGGTGCTCCTCCTTGCTGGGTTTTGTTGGTTGAAGGTCTGTGGGGGGAAGCTGAAGAGGAGCAGCACTGTCTGGAAAGGGTTTTGTGTATGTGTGCGGAGGAGAAACCTCCTCCATCCATGCACGTGGGTCTCCCCAGGCGTCCCTGCTGCCGTGGTAGCACCTCCCCGAGCAGTTCCCCAATGTGGAGGTTGGAGCCAGCATCACCCACTCTCTCCAACCCCATGATGCCTGGGCCACCAGCCCAGGCTGGAGGCTTGTGAGGATGGACCCAGGCTCTGGGAGGGACTGGTCCTGGGCATTGGGGCTGTTCTCGTACAGCAAAGGCCTTTAGCGGGGTGCCCACACTAGAAGGTGCTGAATCTTTCACAGGGCTCATGCTCTCAGGTGACTCTGTAAGTCCTGGTCCCCCCAGCCCCAGGGAGCTGGGTACCAAAGGGCATTTTGCAGCAGGAAACTGAAGCATGAGGCAATGCCCTTGCCTGGGTGACTCAGCAGAGCATGTGATGGACAAGAAGCATTTCTGTCCCTGGGTTTGTCCTCTCCTCAGTGCCTGCTGAGGGGTGGAGATGTCACAGGAAGGTAGACCCAGGCTGGAGACTGAGCCAAGGTCCTCCTCCCTCCAGCCCAGCACGTGCCTCCGCTCGGTGATGGCCAGAGCAAAGGCAGACCCCAAGTTTGGGGAGATCTTCCGCTTTGACACCCCCGTGCTGATGTGGGACCAGCACTTCACCCCGGAGACCTGGGACGGGCTGAAGGCACGACATGTCCCCTATGGCTGGCTAGGCTTGTCCCACGCAGGTATGGACCCAATGGGGATGGGGGTGGCAGCAGATGGGGCAAGGGGGGTGATGGGAGGGTGCGGGGCAGCTCGAGGGGCCAGGGAGCCCAGCAGAAGGGACTGAAGAAATGGGGCAGGCAGAGAAGCCCTGCAGAGGAGCCAGGAACCTTGATCTCTTCCCACTCTGCCTCCCAGGGTGGAGGGGATGGCTTTGCAAATGCCATTTGCTGCATCTTGTGACATTTTCCCTGAATAAAAGCTCCAGTGTGTGCATGATTATTAACTGGGGCCGGAGGAGCTCGGACAACCCTCTCCATTGTTGTGGATGGAGATTGTTTCCCTTCCTACCCCAGACCCACTCTCTGCTCTCCCTGGCAGCCGCCAGCTTCAATCCCTGGGCTGGGAAGTGCTGGGGGCAGCGGGGGGGGAGTCAACCAGTGGCATTTGCAAGGAGACATTGTCAGGAGGGGACACGGCCAGCACAGGCAGCAGCATCCACAGGGCTGGGGCTGGAGATGTCCCGATGCATCCCCATGCCTTGCATGGCCTCAGGTGGCCGCTGTTTGGAGCAGGCTTAGGAAGGGCTGTGAGGGGGTGACACCGAGCCTGTGAGAGGTGGCACTGGCTGGTGTCCCCCCATCCCACCTGTAGACCCCTGTCCTGCACGAGGATAGCATGAGCTTCCTTGTGTGCTGCTCCTGGATGTGCTCTTGCACAAGTTTGTCCGTGCGTGCTGTTGCACGCTTAAGCGCACAGGTGCTCACGCGGGCTGATGCACACCTTTTCCCCACTGACCGGCCCCATCCTGCTCTGTTCCAGTGGTGGGCAGCACCCTCCGGCTTCTCAACACCTCCGCCAACAGGCACCTCTTTGACAGGGACGCTTTCCCCGGGGGCTGTGTCCGCTGCGCCGTGGTGGGAAACGGCGGCATCCTCAACGGCTCGCGGCAGGGCAAGGCGATCGATGCGCACGACCTGGTCTTCAGGTGCGGACAGGTCCTGGGCAGGATGGGGCCACGGGTGCTGGGGAGAGGCCAGTCCAGGACACGTGTCCTGCGCTTTTCCCGCAGGCTCAACGGTGCCGTGATCAAAGGCTTCGAGGAGGACGTCGGGACCAAGATCTCCTTCTACGGCTTCACGGTGAACACCATGAAGAACTCTCTCATCGCCTATGAGGAGTACGGCTTCACCCAGATACCCCAGGCCAAGGTGAGACCCCAAGGGCTTGTTGGGGAGGTGACCCCAAATTCTCCCTTGAGGCTGGGCTTGCTCCCTCAGTCCTCGTCCCGTTGGCGTGGGCAGTGCCCGAAAGCCCCCCCTCAAGTGCCACGTCTGTGTCCCCACTGCAGGACCTGAGGTACATCTTCATCCCCTCAGATGTCCGGGACTATGTCATGCTGAAGTCGGCCATCCAGGGCATCCCAGTCCCCGAGGGCTCGGACAAGGGGGACAAGTGAGTAGCCCCCCCAGATCCTCCCAGCACCGTTGGTGATGTACCAGAGGGAGTATGAGTTGCCTGCCCTCGCCCCGTGTCTGTCCCTGGTGGGATAAACCCTAAGTAGCTCCAGGACTCCTGTGACATGACTTCTGCCCTTCTCCTTGCCCCAATGCAGACCACAGAAGTATTTTGGACCAGAGGCATCTGCAGAGAAGTTCAAGCTGCTGCATCCAGATTTCTTGCAGTACCTGACAGCGAGGTGAGGATGATGAGGACCGTGGCTGCTGCCCAGCTCTGCTCCATGCTGGGCTCAGACCATCTGCCTCCCACCACTGCTCTCTCCAGTACAGACCAGTGGCTGCCCAGCATCAAAACGCAGTCCCAGTCCTCCCCAGGCATTGGAACCACCTCTGCCCTGCTCTCTGCAGACAAGGCAGAGGCATCTCTCCCCTGCCATTCCTATTTGCTGCAGCACAGCTCACATCCCCTCCTACACCTCACTGTGCTCACCTTGTCTCCCCATTTCCCCAGATAAATTAAATTTTGACCTAGTCTAACAGGAGCAGAGGTAGGGCCCAAAAGGATTGTCTCTTCCTACCTTTCATGAAAGCAGGCACATGGGTTGGTGTGATTTCAAACAGCAGAGAGGTGCCTTTTAGCAACCTGCAACAAATGAGCTGAACCTTAGTAGCAGCCATCAGAGAATCCACAAGTCCTGTGTTTCACTTGGTGCTTCTGCCTTACCAGGCACTGGTGTCACCGAGTGCATGATGGGGGCTGGATGGGTGCTGCTGGGTCTGGTGCTGGGGGCCACGGTGCTGTGCCAGCCGTGATTCCCCCCCCCCCAACCTGCCGTGTCCACCGGCAGGTTCCTGCGGTCGGAGCTCCTGAACACGCAGTACGGCTCGCTCTACATGCCCAGCACCGGTGCTCTCATGCTCCTCACCGCGCTCCACACCTGCGACCAGGTAAGAGGCCATGGGGCCACCTTCCCCCTGGGGACAAGGATATCCCCCCCTTTGGCTGCTGGGGGCTTGTGAATAGCTGCTGTAAGGCTCCTGGTGGGGACCAGCGTGTCCTGGTGGCTGTCCTACATGTGCCACCCCATCCCTGGGGGGTGGGTGGTGGTGCATGGACCGCCCAAGGTGGAGCCCTGACCCTGTCCTTTGTCTGTCTGTCCCACCTCCCTCCCTGCAGGTCAGTGCCTACGGGTTCATCACTGCCAACTATAAGCAGTTCTCAGACCACTACTACGAGCTGGAGAAGAAACCACTGGTGTTTTATGCCAACCACGACATGATGCTGGAGTCAGCGCTGTGGAGGAGCCTGCACCACGCAGGGATCATGACCCTCTACCAGCGGTGAGGCTGGGCAGCCGCCCACAGGGGCAAGTCTGAGGACTCCTGTGGCTCTTCTCTTTCCCAAAGGCCACCTTCTCCCTCCCGAGGGTTCTCCCCAGCTGGCCAGCCAGCCCAAGGAGCAAGACCCGCCACACCACAGCCAGTGGTGGTGTGATGGTAAGGGGCAAGCTGAAACTGGCAGAGAAATGTTGCGTTTTTCTCAGGGATCTCCAGCAATGTTTTGTGGCTCAGTGTGATTGAACGTGGCCTTTGGGGCACCAAGAAGCAGCACGGCATGTGGCTGTGACCTCCCAGCCCCACGAACGCAGCTGTGGGGCAGCAGTGGCCCCTCTGAAGCACAGGAGGGGCAGGGTGATGCTGGAAGAGGATGCTGGAGACGTGTACATGTGGAAAACACCCTTCACCTTGCCATCACACTCCAGCTCAAATGCTCGTCACTGTGGTGGGACCACAACAGGCATGATGAATCCTTGGACTGGAGACTAGATCATCCAGCTAACAGGAAGGTGGTGTGTTTGGAGAACACCTCCCTCCCAGACCACAGAGCACCTGAATTCCAGCCAGCTCTGGGTTGACGTGTGCCACTTCCCAGAAGGATGTTTGCCTCTGGGATCAGCAGGAAAGACAGCAGCTTGGCAGCCCTCCCCTGTGACAGATGCACAGCACGCCCTGTGATTTTCGCCTTCTCTAGCTCATGGTGTTTTCAAACAAACAAGGGTGTTAAAAGCCATCAGCTAAGAAAAGGGTTACTGCAACTCAGCTGGGACATCAGAAATGCGGCTGGCCTTTGAGCATCCTGGAGGCAAGAGCTGGCCCACAGCCCACGTGTGTGTGGTAGTGGGTTTGTTGGGTTTTTCTTGCACAGGGACCATGTGGTGCCCTCCAAGTGCTTTGAGAAGGCAGCCCTATGCCAAGCAGGTTAAGGAGCCTGCTAGCTCGTTGGGTGAGTCTAAGTCATTGTCACTCTTTTTTTTCCTCCCCAGAAAAAGGGAGGTGAAGGTCTTGAACCCTTCAGCCATCCCGTGTAAGCCAGCACTGCTAAGGAAGACCCGCTGAAGAGGCTGCTGCAGCTGGTGGTGGCCAGAGGGTTGATATGGCCCAGGGGAGGGAGTGGTGTAATCTGAGACACTTTCCCGCTTTGTGTAATTACATAAAATAGTCAATGTCTTCTTTTATCCCCGTTTCTGTTGTTTTGATGAACTGGGTGGGGGCAAGACCCCCATACCTCCTGCAGCAAAGGAGCTGTAGCATGTAGTAGAGCAAGCCTTTGACTGGGTAACAGCCCCAGAGGCAGGGATGGGAGCAGGGTTAAACCGGAGAGACCTGGGCTGGCAGGGAGGCCTGGTGCCCCAGGCAGGCTGCCGTGCTGGATCTCTGGGAGCAGCTCTGAGCACAGCCTTTTTCTACTTGGGATGCTATTTGTTGTACGTCAGCTGGGGAGCAATGATTTACTGCAGAGATGGCAAGAGATATCCTGGTCATGAGCCAGGGAACCTCAAAACCCCCTCAAGCTCACAGCAGGTTGCTTTCAGGCAGTTCAAATGAGCATTAGCAAAGGTTAGTCTCTTAAGCCTGTTGCAGATGTAATCTCTAGCTTGGAGGCCATCTTGTGTTCCTAGGTCTCAAATTAACCTTTGTTCGCATCAGAGCCACCTTACAATGGTACCAAGGCAGCCAGTCAAGCTTGGTTTTTTTATTCACAAGCATTCAGCAAAACCTCTTTCATGACAAGAATGAGCCTGATCTTCACATCACCTGACTAAGACAGCACCAAAACCTCCTCAAACCAGCTCTGGCCAAGCCACAGCACAGCCCATGAGGTGACTCTGAACATGGCAATCAGCAGCACCTTGATGCACAGGGCAAAAAGAACAGGTTTTAAAAACAAGTGCCATCACAGTGCAGCATCCTGGCAGAATCCCATCCAGCTCATGGGCAGAGCTGTTTGTGCACATCAGGCACACATACACACACCCTCCTTTCCTATTTCACAAAGGGAGGCTTTCTAGCCAAAGGTGTAGCCTAGCCCTAGAGTTAAACATGCTGTTTTAAGGGCTTACCAGACAAGGAACCTGATGGCTGTACTACTGCCTCTCACGACTTCTCCCTTTCCTTTGAGCTTCCAAGCAGACCACAAGAACTATTTCTGTCACCAGTACTAGCTTAGCCATAAGTAGTTTTGTCACTGTTACCATGAACTGCTTTTCTTCAACTTTCAGCATCTGCAGACAGTGAAGTCTTCACGTATCAGGGAGGAGCAGGTCTTGCTATGAAGGGTAAGCTCACAACTGCTTGAATTTCAGAAAGCATTTTAGCCCCAAACCCCACTCAAAACCATTTTGGTTCAAGCAGATAAGCTTTACAAAAACCCCAAACAAAACCCAACTTCAACTCCCAAGATTTTCCATAACTTATTTTATTCTGGAACAGAAGACAGCAGGGAACCACTTTTTCCTCCAGCCAGCTGTAGACCAGGTCCTAGTGGAAAAAAGACAGTGTTAGAGCAATGCAACTGTCAGCTGAGAAGTTTCCAATTTGCACTATTTGAGAGTACAGGTCTTGAGACAGAAACTTGCTCCCCCCAAGCCAATGGCACTAGTGCCCAAATCCTCTTTGGCTTTACTGGTAACTTACCCATGATGTGGTTGCAGCAAACGCTGAGCAGCGAGAAGCCTGCGGTTACGCCCAAGTGGTCATTTTACACTGTTTCAAATGACGGTATCATTTGTGAGACCCGCTCCAGAACAATCTTCCTTCCGTTGCTTCTAGAGTTGGGAGACACCACAAAGCAATGCTGTAACTGCTTTCCTAAAAATTCTGAAACAATTCCTGCCCCTCTCTATTCTCAAAGCAGTGAGTAGCTTTTACTTTTCCTATTTATCATCAGACTGCCTCGTCACTTTTTTGCCCTCACTCCTTAGAAGCCAAAAGCCCCACGTGCTCTTTCCAGTGACTGGTCCCACTTGGAAAACAGCTGTATTGACAGAGCAGCCACTGTGACTGATGGTTTGTTAGTACCATTCCCCTCCCCTTTTGTATACTAACCTTGACTTGTCAAGAAGTCTGTTGTTGAGTTTGCTGGTTCAGCCTTCTTCTGCAAACAAATACAAATTCTGTTAAATAAAGCGTAAAATTATTTAGCAGAATGCAGCTGTCAGCCACCTAGAGAGAAAGTGCTGTTACAGCGTGTGTATTCAATGACTGTTCATCAGGTGAGAAGCTGTGGGTTGACCCTGGCTGGATCCTAGGTGTCCACCAAAGCTGCTCTATCACTCCCCTCCTCAGCTGGGCAGGGGAGAGAAAATAAAACAAAAGGCTCATGGGTCGAGATAAGGACAGGGAGAGATCACTCACCAACTACCATCATGGGCAAAACAGACTTGACTTGGGGAAATTAGTTTAATTTATTACCAATCAGATCAGAGAAGAGTAATGAGAAATAAAAACTAAAATCTTGAAACACCTTCCCCCCTACTCCTCCCTTCTTCCCAGACTTAACTCCACTCCCGATTTGCTCTACTTCCTCCCCCTCCAGGAGCACAGGGGGACAGGGAATGGGGGTTGCGGTCAGTTCATCACATTGTCTCTGCCGCTCCATCCTCCTCAGGGGGGAAGACTCCTCACACTCTTCCCCTGCTCCAGTATGGGGTCCCTCCACAGTCCTTCACGAACTTCGTCCTTCACGAACTTCTCCATTGTGAGTCATTCCCCCAGGCTGCAGTTCTTCACAAACTGCTCCAGCATGGGTCCCTTCCAGGGGCTGCAGTCCTTCAGGCACAGACTGCTCCAGCGTGGGTCCCCCACGGGGTCACAAGTCCTGCCAGAAAACCTGCTCTGTGGGCTCCTCTCTCCACGGGTCCACAGGTCCTGCCAGGAGCCTTCTCCAGCACAGGCTTCCCACAGGGTCACAGGCTCCTTTGGGCATGCGCCTGCACTGGTGTGGGGGTCCTCCACAGGCTGCAGGTGGGTATCTGCTCCACTGTGGACCTCCATGGGCTGCAGGGAGACAGCCTGCCTCGCCATGGTCTTCCTCACAGGCTGCAGGGGAATCTCTGCTCTGGTGCCTGGAGCACCTCCTCCCCCTCCTTCTTTACTGACCTTGGGGTCTGCAGGGTTGTTTCTCTCACATATTCTCACTCATCTCTCTGGCTGCAGTTGCTGTTATGCAGCAACTTTTCCCCCTTCTTAAACATGTTACCGCGGAGGCGCTACCACCGTCACCAATGGACTCGGCCTGGGCCAGTGGTGGGTCCGCCCTGGAGGTAGCTGGCACTGGCTCTACTGGACACAGGGGAAGCTTCTAGGAGCTTCTCACAGAAGCCACCCCTGTAGCCCTCCCACTACTAAAACCCTGCCACACAAACCCAATACATGAGATAAAAATGCATTTCTTACCTGCCCTTCTACCTGCCACTGTGCCTCCCTGTTTGGATAAGCAACTTAAAAGCTCTTTGCAGATCTAAACTGTGGTATGACAACAACAGGCAGCACTTATAGTCCCTGTACTGAGCCTTGCCATTTCTGGGCTCCGGAGAGCTAACTGCTGAACAGCCTGTGTGAATGGGACAGTGCTTGTGCTGCAGTTGAACACCGCAAGGGCAGGAGGAAAGGGGAGAGATGCTGCTTTTGGCCTACTGGTACCACTCGTGTCATCTGAGTCTTTGCAAGTGGCAGGAGACCCACTATGGGGAAATACATAAGCCTCAGTGGACAGTTGTTTCTCCCTCACAGCTGGATTGTCAGACAGGGATAACAGCACATCACAGGCTCAGTTTCTCTCCTGCTCTTGGCTATATAAACTCCTCAAGTTCTACAAAATTACATACAGCAAAGACACCCAGATGCCAACATGCTGATGACCAGGGTTCTTCATGATGACTAGTATTTTTTCTGGTAAGCATTCAAAGACTAGGTAGACTAGGTATTCTGCTCAGCAGACAAGTCATGCTGCCTACAGATCTGACATATAATTGGTAAATTAAAAACAAGCAGCAGGCAATACTGAAGCATTCTTACCAGCTTGAAGCCCAGCTTAGCAGCTGTCCTCTTGCCAAAGCTGTCTTTGGGCAACAGTACAACCCCAGGATTCTGCAGGACAATTTCCTCCTAAACACAAGTTGTATTGAACACTGTTAGCAACAGTACTCTGTATAAAGTCTGTCCTCTGCTCACTTCTTCTCCACCTCTTCTGAAACAAACAGCACTGGGTCACAGAGCAAGAATTAAAGACAGGAAGTTTTCCGTTCAGAGGCAGGTAATTTTTGACACAAACTTAGCACAGCAGAAACCTGTCCCTTGGAGACAAAAGAGCATGCTTTCAGTGAGTTGTCTCACTCAGAGACAATAAACTTCGGGAGGTGGATGCTGTTTAAATTCTTGCTTAGAAAAAAACCCCACCAGCTCCAAGACTTTGGTGGTTTAGACCCTTTTTAGCCGTTCCAAGCAGACATCCTCCTCCTCAGAGACATCTTAATCCAACTCCCTCTTTACACACAAGAATAATCCATTCATCCAGGATGTAAATTGTCTATGGGTTTAACTTGAGAAATGCATTCAAGCAGACCTAGGACAGACACATCCCTTCTGGGGAAGGATTCTTCAGGGTGTGTCCTTTGTAGGATGACCTTTTGGTGTATGTGAACTGCACCTCCCCACCCCCAGCAACCCGATCCAAGTTTGAAACTGTCCCAGTGCACCTCCAGGAAGGCAAACAGACAATTATTCTTTCATTAGGTCTATTTCTGTGACAAATACAGTTATGAGATGAGCTGTGTCAAGTGTCTCCATAATGGGCTGTCATCCAATCCCTCTTACTTCTAATCCCTTCTACTCTTGCTCATCTTTGACCATGCTGACAAGCAGGTGCTCTACTGGGCACCAACAACAGTAAAATTCCCATTCATTCTGTGCTGCCTTTCAATTTGTGCTCCATGGCAGCAAAGGGCTGCACACTCAGGTGGCAGCTGCAACAAAGCTACAGCCTTGATTGGTTTAATTATATTAATCAAGCCATTGGGCTTTTATATCACCTCCCAGTAGCCCTGGGGACACAGAAGGATATAATTTGACGCAGCAGAATGAGTCTCACTTCCATAGCCCTGTAGGAGGAGAAAACTAGATTATGACAAGCTGATGTTTCTCACCATTGTGCAGCTGGTGCAGGTTTACTGACAGTCCAGTGAAGGAATCAGCTTCCCAGGCAGGTGAGTGTTTTTACCCTTGCTTGACACCATGCTATGCTCTGAAAGAGAGGAAGGTGACAGAGAGTTAGTTCATTTAACACACCATTCTTTTCCCTTTGTGTCTTTAACGCTGAGCCTCAGAGTCATGCTTCCACAGAGGAAAGATTAATTTCAGACAGGGATAACTTTATCATCACTAGCTCAGCTTCCAGAGCAGCCAAACCTGGGCCACACAGGGCCAGCCCAAAAACTCAAGCCTGTTCTTGACTCTGTGGTTAGCATGCTGCTCGCCTGGGCAGCAACGACACCTGCAGCGTACAACTCGTTCCGCTGACCTCCTTCTGCGTGGGTACGCGGTCAAGAGCAATGGGTAACGTGGGCTCAGCCCGCTAAACCTCACTGCTTGCAGGGTGCTCAAAGACAAGGCCCAATACTGTACTGAGGGCAACGCTCAGGCAGAGCTACACCAGCTGCTGTATTTAATTCCTCCCACAGGCGCTGCTGGGGAGGAATCGGTACAAGCGTAGTCAAAATCGGCGAGCCGAGCATCGCCCGTGCCAGGCCGTGGTGCCAGGAGCATCCCCCGCACAGAGAAGGCCGGAGCCCCGTCCAGGCGGCGAGCAGGAGCCGCGGGGCCCACCGCAGCTCGGCCTTGCCTCCCTCCACCCACCATGGCGGGGGGGGGGGCACCATTACGTCCCCACAGGCAGACGTCGAGGCCTCGCCGCGCCCCATAGACAGCCGCAGCGGCGCGCAAGAGTGTCCCGCTCCCCCTACCGCTATCCCCGCGCCCCTCGGGGCCGCCGTGCCCACGGATGGCTGGTGATAACGACCCGCCCTACTCACCACCTGCGGCCCGGCCGCCATGTCGACCGGGAGCGAGCGCGGAGAAAGGAGGGGGCGGCCTGCGCGCGCCCGCTTCTCCCGCCAAGCCTCGCGAGAGGCGCGGGGGCTCATGGGAAGTGTAGTCCCGTCCCGCCGCGGCCTCCATGGCCGGCCGGGACACCGGCCGAGGCACCGTGCCCTCGGGGCTGGCCCCCCGGGGCCGTGGGGGTGGGCCTGGGTTTGTGCCGGCGGGTGTCTGGGGAGGGACAGGGCTCCTCTGACAGGAGCCGTGAGCAGGGCTGGGCCCCTCACTCCGTCCTGTCTCTGCTGGGTGGGGATGCCAAATGAGAGAAAGAGAAAGAAATAAGTGTGTGTAACTTCTCCCTAGAGTGAGGCTGGACTCTTCCAGAGGCTGCTTCCGCGGCTGTCGCCTCACTCGAAGGCTCCGCAGCCGGTGCAGGGAAGCCACGGAGGTGGATGGGGTCAGGCTCAGCGATACGGGCTCGGAGCTGGGCCTGGGCTCCCTACGCAGAGCTTCTGCGCTGTCATGCTGCTCATTAATTGCATTTATTCAGTCTTCATCTGCCCGGTTTACTAGGGAGACATGCATGATTGTACTTAGCATGCTAAATGCTTCAAAAGGCTGAACAAGCATTAGCTCATGTAGGAAGGGGCACACTTCAAACAGACTAATTAGCTGGAGATTGGGGATTAGTCAGAGATTAGTTAGTAAATGTATGTGCCATGCTTTGAATACGTGATGCTTCCAGTATGTATTAGGATTGTCCTTTGCTGTTAAAACCTGCCATGAAATGTGTAGGATCCTGTTTATCTTATGAACAATAACAAAGTGTAAACAGAACTGAGGGAAGAAAAAAATAAGAATAGCTAATATCCACTTTCTTGCCCCAAATCTTTATCCACCCTTGTGGTAAAAAGCTCCAGTGACTGGAAATGGAAAGCAGACAAACCTGAGACTGAAAGCGGAGAAATCTGAGTACAGATGAAAACCCTGTATTTAACTGGTGTCATCCCTGAAACGTCTGAGAGAAGTGGGGGATTCACAGTCCTTTGGGGCATTGGAATCAAAGATGTGCTCGTGGGAAAGTTGTCTGGTTCCCCACAGCGATAGCAAAGTAAGCTTCCTACGTTGGCGTTGTATGGCACGGCCAACTCATCTGTTGTCTGACATGTGAAAACACCACCTCGTGTTATCCTGAAGAGCTGAGTGCCGTGAGCTGGAGGGAAGCGCTGCCCAGGAGCTCAGTGTCTCTCTGCTCCTGGATTCCCTCCGATGGCAGGGAGATGGCTCCATGCTGCTGCCTGCACCGGCTGGCCCTGTGCTCTGGGAGGTCCTTCTCCAGGCAAGGCAGTCAAGTTCCCAGGGAAAGGCAGCATGACTTCATGTTTATTTTTAGTGCCTGAATCCTCCTGGTCTTGTTCCTGTTTTAGAACCTGATTTTTTTTTTTTTTTCAGAGCATACATTTAACCTGACTTGTGAGACCTTTGCTCTCCAGAATGGCCCATGTTGTTTCTTAAAAGTCTCTCTTAAAAACTCAACAGACTGCAAGAAGTGCCTTTTTTTTTTTTTTTTCCTTCAGTGGTACAGGGAGGCTGTAAAGAGATGCCAAGGTGCTGTTAAAAATAAGCGGCTTGCAACATAAGTGGCTGACTATGAGGCCTTCCCCAGCTCTCTGTGCCCTCTGCTAGCTGCAGAAAGCTAGCAGGCTGCCCTGGCAGGTTGGGCAGGAGCCTGGAGGAAGCAGCCTGCAGCAAGTCCCATGCCCTGGCATGAGGACATGAGAAAGCTTCAGCACTTTCCTGCCCCGCAGGAGCCTGTTGCACAAGTGTTGACCAGGTGGGAAGGCGGATGATGATATAGAATGGCAGTAATTAATGCAGTCTTCACTGCAGCGGCCTTTGCTCTGTGAAGATGTGGCTGGCAGTCTGCCTGACTACTTTTAGCTTTCCGAATAAGCAAATACATAAAACCCCACAACTAGAATTAGCCCTCTAAGTCCCCAAGGGACATAAGTTTTTTTTAAAATAAAACAACTAAAATCCTCCCTCGTGCAGAGTTCAGATCCTGGAAGGAGAGAAGACAGACTTGGATGTGCTGAGGGATTTGCCACCACGATGATTTTTGAGTTGAAGCTGCTCAGACCATAGAGTAACTGTCTGCTTGTGCCTATAAATGGATAAGCTCTGCCAGGTACCAAGTAATGAACTGACTCAATAATTAAAGCTCAGGAGAACAGCGTGAGTTAAGTGTGCGGTAGATTGGCTGTAATTATTCATGGTTGCAGTGCATAGATAATGTTTCCAAGCATATTTTAGAGGCAGAACAAAGAGGCTGGATGAAGAGAGATGGTGATCGCCTTGCCCATGCCCACGCTCTCCTAAATCTCTGCAACTTCGCCTGTGTGGGACTTAATCAAGTTTTCTCAGCTCTTCCCTTTAGAGGGCGTCCATGTCACACACATCTTCGGCGTGCAAACTTCACCCGGGAGCTGCAGTACAAGGCAAAGCCTCCCAGAGGTCAGCAGAACAGGGTGGCTCTTCTGAAGGGTCTGTGAACCTTCCTAGGGATGTGAAGGAAGCGACAGTCTGGTCTGAACAGTTCTGGTTGAACATATTCTCCTTCCTCAGGCAGTTGCAATGCTGCTTCCAGAGGCAATTTGGACATAATTTTGATAGATGTCCTGTGGCCAATCTCCATCAGCTACGGTATTTTCTTGCTCCAGTCTTTGAAAGGTTGAGCAAGTAAGGAAAGCTATTAAAAGGACATGGAGATCTTCTACATGTGAACGTTTTGGGGCTGCTCTCAACTTCCCAGCAGAGGATCTGGAGGCGATTGTGTCCTCCAGCAAATCGTATGGTATATTAAGCCCCCATCTTTCTGCTTTCTCAAGGCACTTCAGTATCTGTCCTGCAAAGCCACAGCATTATGCTCTACAAAGAAGTCTGAGCTCTGCTGTAGGGTATTTGGTTATCCATAGAGCAGATAAAAGGAGCATGGGCAGAACATGTGACAGAGAAGGGAAAGACAGAAAGACAAACAGAAATCATTGACAGAACCTCTCCAACTTCAGCTGGGCTTTGATCCCATGCTTAAATTGAAAGACAAGGTCTCCTCCCAGTTTCCCACCCATTTCCCCTCTTGGCTGCCTGCAAGTCCCTCCAGGGAGAAACTTGCCATGCTTACTGACAGCAATGTGATTTCCTCCTGGTTGCCCCCTCTGCCTGTCCTGGTCCCACCCTGCAGACAGGGTTCCACAAAGCCTGGAGAAACAAAGCGTCTGTTCAGAGATGTCATGCTGTGGTTATCATCTTTGACATATGGCTGGGGGAAGCAACCAGTGTATCTGAACACATTAAAAAGCTAGTCCCCCATTGCTAATTGCGTCTGGCAGGCACAAGCCCCCTGCGTGGCTTGAGCATATGAAGCACAAGGAGACGCTGAGGTGCAGGGGGTAGCTAGATTGATGCTTGTCTCTGTTACATATGCTGTGTGCACAGCAGTGTACAAAGAACAGTCCCTTGGGGTATAGCTGGAGATTGCTTGCTGGTATTTCAGGTGCCAGACTTCTGAGAGAAAAGATCTGTAGTGTTAAAAAAAGCCTGCCATGAGGTCCCAGATCCTGGTGTCTGCTGCTTCAAATCAGTCCCAAGAAATACCAGAAAGGCTCTTTGGAGCTCAGTAGCAGACAAGCAACATCTTCCCACACAGGACAAGGCATGCTGCAAACAAAACACCCTTTCCTTCTCCCAGCAGCAAAGCTCTTAAGCCTCCATTTAATGTTAAATACACGCTTAAACCCATTCCTCCTCAGTATGTCCTGTGTGCTTATGTAGAATTTTAGCAGGCTCAGAAATGCTCTGCTGTAACTGAAGCCTATCTGAAGTCTGAACCTCGTACACTGAATAACAAGAGCTTTATCTTTACAGAATATCTATGCAATGAAGAGATGGCTTTTCTGGCAGCATGGTGGTATCTGCAGGCAGGGCTATGATATGAATTCCTGCAGGTGGAAAACAGAAAAGGTTCCCCTTTCTCCTCCCAATGGTGCTGAACAGCAGAAGAAATGGCAATTTCAGCCACTCAGCTGTTCCTCCCACTTCTTGCCCTTTCCTCAACTGAGTTTTGGGCACAGTGCAACAAAACCAGTCTTAAGGTACCATCTTTGAGTGCAACAAGGAATGGAGCTTGAGGACATCATGTCAGGGGAATGGAGACAAGCTGATCGGCTGACTTGATCGCTTCAGGCCTGATGTCCCAGCTAGGCAAAGTGACCATCTTGTCAGAGCTAGCCAGATTGCATTCACAGCTTCGTTCCTTGGAGGAGCTGATCAGAACAGAGCGCACACAACAAATTGTTCTGATTGCAGTGCGTGCATAGATAAATCCTGGGGCCAGACATATGCACTTGTTGAACAATAGCAGTAGGAATCCATCCTCTTCATGGATGAGTATGTTTAATTAAAATGTATATCCTCAGAGCATACCCAGAGACGGAATATGTGTACAGCTGCACAAATGCACTCAAAGATAGTAGGAAAAACTTAACACTGTAAAGCTAGTGAAACCAGGAGTAAGATTTCCATTACAGAAGGTCTTTAAGGCCAAGCTAGATAAGCAGTTACCAGGAATGGAGAGTTGACCTTGCTTTGGGCAGAGGTGGATCCTCTCTATTTTCTGTGTCAGCCTGAGAGATTAAAGACATGGTGAGCAGAAAGGGAGTGAGGTGGTGTAAAAATATAATACCTAGCCAATATTAATGAGTAACTTCTCAGGCCCTCTTGCATCACAAACAGTATTTCTGTTTGCTTGGATTACTCGGCCAACCAGCCGTTGATTCAGTCAACCCAATCTGCACTGTCATATAAGCAATATTTCATCTATCCAGCTTCGATACAAGAAATATGCTAGGCACGCATGGAGCAAACAAGGATATTCTTGCAAGTAATTAGCATAAGCTGCACTGAGGTCAAGTGGTTGTGTCAGCATAATACAAATCACCAACTTTTCTTCCTACCGAAGACTGAAAATGGAGAATTGCAAATACCGTATCTCTGGCTCACCTCTTGCTTCCCATTGTTTATATCAGAGGAAGAAGATAATTGTTCTGAGGTACTTTTGAGAATAGCATGTCTGCTACTTTCATTGCTTAGTGAGAAAGAACGTGTTTAAAGGATGAAAGGTTACATTATTTCAGGACCTGTTAGGTCATTTTCTTGCCCTTATGCGGGGAAAGCAGGCCAAATGCCTAATTTGACCACGTCCAAAGTGGTAAACTGAGGCCTCACGAGATTACAGAGGGCAGTTGGTTAAAGACCTGCAGTTACTCCTCCCGCTGTCTGTAACAAGATCTGTTGAGGGCAGCCTCCAGGTAACATCTCCTTGAAGGAGCCCTGCTGCAGGGCATCAGACCAAGGGCCACCCAGACTAATGTCATTTTTCCGAGAGATGTCCAAAACGGATGCCTAGGAAAGTGCAAGAGCAGGGTCGTTACATACGGTACATCTCCCACTACCTTTCCAGCCACCAGCCATTTGAGGGGTGCGAACTTTGAGAGCCATATGTCAGTTCAGTGCCTCCACTAATGGGTTTTCTCTGGAATGGAGATTTGGTAACTTTCTTTTCCATGAACTTGCCCAGTCCCCCTGTGAACCTGTAACAGCCGTTCCCTCCTGTGGGGAGGACTTGCACAGGTCAGCCTGTGTCACGAGAGGGACCAGCTTCCTTTTGTTTGTTCTGTGTCTGGCTCCTGTTAGTTTTGTTTGATGGCCCCAAGTTCTTGTACAGGAAGAGACCGTGAATGGTCCTTCCTACCCACCCTGCCTCCTGTGCAGGCAGAACTTATGGATCTACTTATCCTTCCCTTCTCTTCAGGCTCCCAAGTCTGATCTCTTCAGAATAGATCAAAGAGTGAGGGTAGCATTGTTTTAAACCACTAGTTTCCTACAGAATGTGATCTATCCACTTGCAGATGGCTTTTATGGTCTCCAAAGCCTCCCATGGATTAGCCCACAGTTGACTGTATAAACATTTTCTCTATCCCACATCCTGCTTCCACAGCATGTCTCATACTCAATTCTCTGTCCTTTCGCTCAGTCCAAACATCCTGCAAAAAGCCTCCAGCTCTCCTCAACAACCTTCCTCACTCCCCCCACCCCCGGCCTCTGTCAGGTTGCAAATAAAACTCAATCAGCCCCAACCAACCCCCAAATTCTTGGAGACCTGCCCACGAGGGCGAGACTCAGGTGCCTTTCTTTCTGATTTAACTACCAACACATGTACTGCTGCTTTGCTGTTGACCTAATGCTTCTGCTGTTGCATAAAGGTCGGTCTGTCTTCAGCCATCTCTCCCCCTGCACGTTTCGAGTGCTCTCCTTTCTCCCCTCGGCTGTCATCTCGAGCAGCCTTGCTGCTGAAGGAGGTGGGCGGGAGAACGCACACCGCAGGAGATGGCTGATCTTCCGTAGCACTTGTGCTCAGGGATGGGAGAACTCAGCCGCCGCGGCATCGTCCTCCACCTCTCCTCGCCACGTCAGGGGGAGAAAGGCCCACGCTGCGGCTGCCCGGCACATACGTGTGTACCAGCACTGGTGTGTGAGCTCTGTGGCTTGGGGAATGCTGCTGGGGGGCTGCGGGGGGGGGCTGTGTGGTGGGAGCTGGATGTACACCCCTTTATCTAGTGAACCAGGGGCTGTGCTCGCCGGCACTCCTCCCGCACAGACACACGGCAGAGCCCGTGCAGGAGAGGGAGCTGCTGCAGCTCAGCGCTCTCAGGGTAACCCCCTTCCCCGGCAGCTGGGGGGCATGACTGAGGCTTATGGGGGGTCGTGGGGGTTCCTTCTGCCAGGCCAGCCGTGGGGCAGGCAAACTGAGGCAGAGGTAACCAGGACGGCGTGGGCGGCACCTGATTTGCCAGAAGTTGTGTATGAAGTGCTGCTGACTTGGAGTAGCTGGCAAAAAAGTGAAAACAATCCCTCCCCCTTCCCCCCAATCATTATTTAAACAGTATAAAGGTCTCTGTAAATGTTTAAAACAACAACATAGTTGGGAGGGGAAGGAGGAAAGACAAACAAGTTTGCTGTTTCAGCTTCACAGAAACAGATCTTAATTTTTGGCAGGGTTTTATTCATCCAGAGGATCCAGCTGCCAACACGCTTCGGGAGGCTCCAAATTCATAATCGCTTCCCGAACATCTTCCTCCAAGAGGCTGCAGTTTGGCATGGGTGCCACCTTTGATGTTTGCGTTTGGTCAGCACCTTGTGCTGTAGGATCCCGGTTCGTGGCCAGGGCATGTATGGTAGGAGTCAGTGGCTGTGAGTGCTCCCGATGATGTTTTTCTTTCCCACACCTGAGGTTCACAGTGGTCAGAGCTCAGCAGGGACCAGGGAGCTCAAAGGAGCAAGGTGCTGTGGGCTGGCTGACTGCTGGGGTACCTTGCCTACATGTGAGCAGGGCAGGAATCAGGAGCCCCTCTTTTCCCCTGAGCACCTCTCTCAGGAGGTGGGAGCTTCCAGTTCCCAACCCACCACCCCTCCTCCTCATCTGCCTTGGTAGCACTACCAGCACCTGGTGCATTACTACAACAGAAACCCTATGTAATTCCTGTTTAAATACACAGCTGGCAACATGACTTTAACTAATTCAGCTTTTTGCTGTTGAAGAGCTGGAGCTGTATCCTGGTTTGGCTCCAGGCTGAGAGGGACTTGATCTGAAGCCCTGGGTATTGCAGGTTGCTGGAGATCAGTGGCTGCTCTGGGTCCCAGATCCCAAGCCCTGGAGCATCTGCTCTGGAGCAAGACCATCATCTGTGTGGGATCTCAGGGGAAGGGGGCCATCCTCAGCATGGGGGAGACTGTGGGCTGGGAAAATGAGGGTACATCTGTGAGGAACACCTATGAGAACAAGGTCCCTGGGGAGCAGAGGAGGACTGTACTCCCCACCAACCTGCCTGAGGTCTCAGCTGGTCGCCAGCCCCCAGTCAGGCCTAGTTTCTGCCCAGTCCCACCTGCTCTGCTCCTGCCCACCCAGGGAAAGGGTTTGTGCTCCTGCCCAGTCTTGTGTTTGCCCCGGTCTCCTTCTGGCCCAATCCTGCTTGGCCCCATGTGAAGCTGTGGGGTATATATCACCTCAGCATTCATAGCTGGGTACGTCTCTGCTGTGAGTTACTTTGGCTGCTGTGTGCAACCTGTATTGCTATAGAAATGTGCTCTGATCTGCTGTATTTGCTCTACAGTCTCTAGAATGACGTTTGTGCTTCAGCTGTTCAGTCTGACAATGGTTCTGAGCTGCGATCTGAAGATGCTGTTTCCAGAGAAGCTCAAATATCTGTTGGGTGGCTTAAGAAGTTGGCCTTGCTGCTGCTGAGTTGTGTGTGGCTGTACCTCTGTGCAGATACATGGGGGAAGATGTATGCGGTGGTTCCTCATACAGCTAGTCCCAGCCTGGCTGTTGCTGCTTCTGTTGCTGGAGTGACCTGATCAAAAGTAGAAAGACTGAGCTCAGCTGGGCTGGCTTAGCTCTTGAGCAGGGCTGCTTCTGTTTCCTGGGGCTTCATACAGTTTGGTGGGGGAAAACCCTGATACTACTTTCAACCAAAGCCTGAAGAGTGATGTGAGGGACTGGCCTGCTTGTGTGCTGTCCTGCCTCTCCGAATTCCTGTTCTAGTTAAATCAGTAACTGCCCACAGACAGCACCAGGAAAAGCTGTTGCTTGGGTCTCCTTTGCTTTTCTAACTTCAGCCAGCTCCTGTGCAGAACCTACACTGAGATAAAAGAGACTGACACAGTGTGAAACCTTCCTCCTCTTCAGCAGATGGTGTTTACCACAGTGGACTTTGCTTGTGTTGTTATAACAGAATGGCCTGGTCTAGCCAAGAAATGGAAGGAGAAGCTGCAGTCTAGGCTTGCTGAGACTGGCTTGCTGTGTAAACCTGGACCGAAAGCCTGGATCATAAATGAACTCTTGCTTTTTCAAGGATCAGACTTTTCTGCCATCTTCAACTTACAAGCTAAGGTGCTGTCACGACTTGCCTGCAGCCAGTAGCTCTAGTCACTCTGCAGCATTCATGGCAATCTCCCAGGACTCTCAGTGACCAAAGTTGTGATGCATATTGCAATGTGAACTTCGTGTTACCTTCACAGAAAACCTAAATGCATCTTAACTGGGGTTAACCTGGTGTCACTGCCTTAGGCTTTAGCAGATCAGTGCTACATCTGTCCTAGCTGTGAACTCTACATGTTTCATGCCTAAAAATCCTCGTGGTTGGAGAAACAGTGTCCTTACTTGAGTGAATCACTGAGATGGTGTGAGTTATTGGCTGGTACTGCTACTGACTGAGCCTGTTCCAGCATATTCTGCTAAAATGATGCGCTGAGAAGGTAAAGCTGAACCTCCATCAAGCCCATTGCTGTCAGACTGAGACTGGTGAGCACTAACTGCAATGGGAACTTTCAAGATAAATCTTGGTATCAATCAGGGTGAACAAGAAAAAGCATATGGCCTTGATATTTTCTGAAGGCTGCCTTCTGCATCGCGACTGAGCGTGGAACCTGGTTACCAGCAAAAAACAGGTGTCAGCTGGTATAAGACCTCCAAGAGTTACCAATATTTCTGACTTTATTCTATCTATCACATTTAAGATGTGAGCAAGCACAGAGCAAACATTATTCCTTCAGCTGGAAGGGCCAAGAGACCATATGCTCTGAGGCTTCTTGTGTGTCTCAGCTGGTTCCAGGCCTCCAGAAAGTCTTTCCTCAACTCCCTTCTGGCTATCTCTGACCATGTCCCTGCTTCCAAGTAATGCTGCTGCTCCCGAAGCATTGCTGGAGCTCTGCCTGACTGTGTCAGCTACCTGAACTGCTTTGCTCCTTACTCCTCCAAGTAACCAGAGACTCTGTATGTCAGTCTTTAGCCTCCATTGAAAACCCTGCTGAGCCACAGCAATCTGAGAAGAAACTGATGAGCATGGCAGAGAGACTATTGCAGGCTCTGTCCCACATTTGGTTAATACCTGGGGGAGATATTAACCTTCATGGGGAAAGGGGTTATGTACATCTGCCAGCTCTGCTATTCAAGCACGCAGTGATCCCATGGACATAGACACCTCCACCTGAAATCTGAGAGCCAGCTCAGCCCATGTGTGCCCTGCGTGCATCCCTCGTCACTAGTCTGACTCTGATAGCACCAGGCTTTGTCACGGCTCTTGGAGACAAACCTCACTTAGCCCTGACAAGGCTCAAAAGCTCTTTCATATCAAGGCATGTGTAAACTCAGTGTGTCCCATATCGGCACCATCTACCTGCCTCTATCCTTCCTGGTTACAATAGGCACAACAGGCCTTGACAGGTAGGAGGGGACTGGGCACAGTTGGACTGGGATGCTGGGGCTAGGGGGGGTCAGCCAGAGTACAGTCTTTCCCACAGCATTCTGCCTTCAGCTAAAGAAGAGATCTCTCTTTAGCTCCTCTTTCACTCAAAGCTTTCAAAGTGGTACCGTATGGATGCTATCATGATGTTCATTAGTCTCTTGTCTGAGCCCCCTCATGCTGCAAAAATCCCTGGAGGGGATGGGCTGGAGTGGGATGGGTTTTGCTGCAGCTGAGCTCTGGTGTTTTTTCCCCTGGGGTTTCAAGAAGTTTCGTTCCATCCATGAGAAGTGCCAGGCATCAGGGGAAGATTTGTTTCTTGGCAGCTGTTCCCATTTTGCTCTAGAAAACCAATGCTTTGCTAGGAATGCACCGTGACTAAAATTCCTCTGGGCTGCTCAGGTCAAATAGCAAATAGCAGCAATAGGGCAAACGGGGGCCGGGAGAGCAGTTTTGCTCAGCAGAGAGCAAACAGGAGGGCTGAGCCCTTTCCTTTCCCTTTCATCGTCCCCTGAGCCAAAAAGCAGGAGCTGAGCAGTTTGAGGGAGAGGAGGAAGCTGGGGGTTAGCAGACTGCCTGCCTCCCACCTCTGGCAGCCACACAGCACAAGCATGCAGGCTTGGCTCTGCCTGTACCTGCTCTGCAGAGCTCTGGCATTGTCAGCCTTGTTGCTTTTGAGGTGGTGTCTGATCCCCCCGGAGAACAGACCACGCTGTCTCCATTTGTTTTGCAGAGGGCTCAGGGAAGCTTTCGGGATCAGAGGTTTAAACAAGGGGTGTGATGAGCAGTGACAGTTTGGGAAAAACACAAGCAGTAAAAGGTTTTGATACTGTCAGAGAACATGACAGGCAAGTTCACAGCCCCTGCAGGCCTTTGGCTTCTTGTTTTCTTTTGCCAAACGGGGAAAGCAATCCTGTGCGGTGACAGAGTCACAGGTGGTGACCCTGTGGCAGGCAGGGCAGAGCTAGAGATGCTGAGAGCAAAGCAGAAAGCCTAGGCAGGGGCTGGGAGGGGGGAGGTGACCTGCAGGGGTTAGGGAAGCTGGGCATCTCTTTTTTGGGGGGGATGCTGTGAGGCTTCTGGAAACTCGGCTCCTCCAGTGTGCTTAGCTCCATCCACTGCACCCTGCATGCTGATGTTGCTCTCAGGGCGTCTCTTTCTGCTGCTCAGGGGCTGCCAGGGCTGAGAGGACCTCTGGGGCTGGAGAGGGGGGGGGTGAGAGGTGCAGGCACCCCAAAGCCTGCCTCCTTGCCCTTCACCAGCTGAAGGTGCCGGGACTGAGGATTGGGTCACACCTGCCCAGCGAGCCCTGGGTGAGTGGTGAGTGCAGTGTGGACACAGCCCTAATGCTCTAGCCCCTCGATGCCACTGCAAAATGGGTCGCCCCATCAAAACAGACCTTGCCTTGTTCCCAGATTAAAAGAAGGGGTTGTGTGATAAAAAACTGCAGCTGGTTTCTCTAATCTCCCACCAGTGTCCGCATTAACTCTCAAGACAGTGACTTCCTTGATGCCGGGCAATTTTTTTCTGTGCACGCATCTAGCTAATCAATTAAGTTTCTCAGCAGCTTCCTCCAGCATTCAGGCTTGGAGAGTGGAAGGAATTTGTTATTCTAGGCACTGCTGGAGAGGCATGAACTGTACTAAAAGCAAATTGGTTGTGCTTTCCAAGCACTGACACTCTTCACTCACAGCTTGGCTTTCGGGTCCTCCTCTCTCAACCTTCTCCCTGCTCTCCTGAACACCTCTAGGTGCAGCCCTGGTCCGACCAGCTCAGACAGAGCTGGCCTGAGGCACATCTGCTCAGCCCTACGCTGCACCCTGCTGCAGTGGGGCAGGGTGCTGGGGATGCTCTGTTTCCCGAGCAGAGACATGGATGTTTTCTTTGGGGTAGAGTCTTCGTACAGCAGGTCAGTTTGGCTGTACAAGGGCTTAATGCTGCTGGATTGCCTCTTACCTGCTTTCCCAGCTGTAGCTGGTACAAGCTGGCAAGGCTGGGTACCACACTGCAGTCATGGGGACATGCCGGGGCAGGTTGGTTTGTCCGTTAGTTTAGCCTTCTGCTAAAAAAATATTCTCTCTTGATGCTTTTTTTCCTTTTCCCATCTTGTTTTCCTCCTTCTTCATTGTTGTTCCTTGCCCTGCCCAAGCGTGGCCCTCCCCATACGGGAGGGAGATGCTATGTGAGGTATTCACATCCGTCCCAGTAACCTTGGGCTTTGTGGAGCTGAGCACTGAGCCGAGAAATGGAAGAGGAAGGATCCAGCAGGGTGGGTGGAGGCACCAAGAAATATGGGATATTTGGGGTGTTCTCGGGAAGATTTATGGATGGTTGAGAGGAACCGCATCTCCTGCCAGCCCGGCTACACCCTGGCTCTCTGCTAGTGGGAATGGGGATATTTTTTATGTGTGTTTAGCAATAGGATGGCTTAAGCATGAGAGCGGCAGGATTGCCGGAGTCAGGAGGGCCGCAGAGGTTTGTTAGGAGCTCAGCCAGTTGTGTAAAACTCCTTACTCCCCACACTTTGACCTGTCAGGATATACTCATGCATCCTCCCAGGCCAAGGAAAACTTGGCCCGAGCAGAGCAGAGCTGCTGTTGGCCGGGTGGCTGACGGGTAGGGATGGCCATAGCTTGAATCCAGCCTGGCCTCGAGGTGAGCAAGGTCTTTTCCACTAGGTGCTGCCTGGCAGCCTCGGTGATGCCTGCTCAAAGGCTTCCCTGTGGGCTTGTTGCCCCAGCATGACATCCTGCTTAGAAATCTCAGCAGAGAGGATAAGGAGGAACTGGGTGGAGAAAATGACCCATGCTTTCAGAGGGTTACCTTTATCAGCAAGAGGTTTTCAGCCACCTCTAGTCCTGTTCTCCACAACAAGATCACCTGGTGCTTGCTGCTGGCATTGCTTCTGTGGGATAAATCCCATAGATGTTCTGCTTGGGAAGTAATTTGGCAAACCAGGAAAGAGAACCCAGGATGCCTGCTACTAGTCTTCTTTCCAAGCCATTACACAATACTACTCTGGGGTTAACAAACTAAAAACATCTGGGAATAATCAAAGCTATTTAGGCTCTGGGAAAGCATGGCTGGAGAAAGTTTGAAGGAAGCAACTTGAAAGCTCAGCATTGTTAAAAACAGTCTGGAAGCCTTGGAAATTAAAACTAGGGTAATATCTATAAAGAGCAAGGAAGTATCAAGAGAAGGATCTAATATCCTCTGAGGAACAGAGAGGAGCCAGAATGAATTGTAATGCTCAAGCCTCTACTAAGCTACAGGGCATTAAAAATTGCTTTGGAACAAACAGATCTGCCTTTCCTGTGGTTTCCACTGGCAAGGGAGCAGAGGGAAAGACCAGGGGTCTGTTTTAAAAACAGCCTAGGGAGTGGAAGTACAATTTAATGACCGATAATCACAATCCTCCAAAAGCCTGGTAATGCCGATGCAGAGCCTGCAGTGAGCAGTACCTGCCAGGGCTGGCTCAGGGAGGATGCAGGGCACGCAGCAGACGTTCAGGGCCAAATTGCATCCCTGGCAGGGTGCCACCAGCTGTGGCAGAGAGAAATGTAACCCGCGGGCTTTGCTTTCCAAGCGGCAGGATGCGTGCTTGGTCTGGCCGTTGGCATTGCCACGGGAGGGGGAACGGGATGGGTCGTGGTTCCTGAGACGCATTCCCCGCAGAAGGTGCCAGTGCCTTGCTGCTTCCCCCTGTGGGGAGCGTGCTCAGGCCTCCTCTGGGGTGGCAGCTCAAATGACCATGGGATCATCCTCTGAGCCTGGTGGATAACCCAGGGCTGGCAGCTGGAAACACTGTCCGTGGGGATGTCCGGCCAACAGCAGGGACTGTGGCACTCTGCGTCCTTGCTGAGCTGCCTGCAGCACTGACCTTGCTCCTTTTGCAGGAGCCTGGGGGGACTGCTTCCCTGGAGTGACTCAGAGAAAGGCCACGGAGCCAGCTCTCATCGATGGACATCCCCTCTTCTAGCATCACTGGGGAGGTAAGGCTGTTGCTGGGAAATCTCGCTTCTGCTGATTTCTAAGAGCTTTAATCTTGAAAGGCCTCTCTCAGTGCTTTCCTCTCCTTCTTCTACCAGTTTACATCTCCTCCTACTTCTGTCCCCGGCTGGGTCTGGGGTATGAGTCCCCAACATCTCTAAGAGATGGAAAAGCAGCCTGGGCACGGGGAGGGTGGGCACACTGGAGGAAGGACAACGGGACAACCAGCCATCGCAGGAGCCATGGAAATGGTTAAAGATTTGGGGAGTCCAGATCTGCCGCATCTTCTGTGACAATCTGGCCTCCCCAGCATCCTTGTAAATGAGAAACCGCATAAGCCTCACACTTTATTATTGCTCCGGAGCATTAGAGTCTCTCATTTAGGATAAACATTCTCATCTCCAGCAGAGCATGAATAACATTAAATGAGATAGTTAAAATGTTTCAGGCCAATTATAGCCCTGGTGTAACTTCGGCAGAGTTACACCAGGGATTAATTTGATCCGGAGAGCTCTGCCTCCTGTTCTGAACTGGGATTCCAGCGTGGGTAATTACATCCTGCCTCTCTGCACTTCCTCTGGAGTTTTAATTGGGTTGAATGGACCAAATCCGCAGCAAGTGTAAATCAGTGTAATTGAGCTCTCTCTGGAGAGGAACCCTGCTGATTTACACCCTCAAATCTGGGCCAGCCTTCTCCATTTCCTCTCTGCCAGGCTCCAGCTGCAGGCTGCCCAGTGAAGGGCAGCACGGGCTGAGGTTGGTGCAAGGAAACTGCCAGCACCAGCCTTCCTGCAAAGGACTCAACTTCTGCTCTTTTCTTCAGAGAGTCGCCAAATTTCCAAACTGCTACTAAGAGCCGAGAGAGCTCTGCTCTGCCTCTCTGCCATGTTAGTGCAGGTCAGGTCTGCTCTGGGGTGCAGGCGGCCCAGCGTGGGTGCACAGCAGCCTGCACCCCACTGTACCTTCTGCTGGTAAACCCATCACCCCGATCTCATGGTGGGGGGACCGGCCCTCACCTCCCAGCCTGGATCCCACACCGGGCTCCTTGTGCGCTGAGACAGGCAGCTGGACTGTCTCCCTCTTCCACTTCCCAGCCCTCTCAGTAAATCAGCATTAATGAGGGACATTTGACCCTCTCTTTCCCTGAACAGCCTTAAGAAGCATTTTTGTTCCATGAGATAGTTAAGAAACTTGAAGCAATTTCCTCCCCCTGCTTCTACTGTAGTTTTTTGGTTGGGGGTTGGGGGTTTTTTTTGAGAAAAGGAAAAGTTATAGGGCACAAGCAGCCTTTAGGATGCCTCAGAAGCGGAAGCAGAGGGGAGGCAGCAGTGTCTGGTACGGAGGGGATGGAGCAAACGGCAGTCAAGATGGGGTGACCCCAGCCCTGGTCCACTTGGTCCGTCAGAGCGACCATTTGTGCAACCGAGACAGGAGAATCTGAGCTGGGAAAGTGCACTTGCTGGCTGTAATTAGGAATTTAATTGCGAGGCGTTATCTCACTGAGTTGGAGCCTATACAGAACCATACGTCCTCCATAGCCAATTGTATACAGGGGCAATGGTGGAGGGAAGGGTGCTGGGAACGGTCTCACTCACAGATTTCCAGGACTTTCTGCTGCTGTGTGGTCCCTTTCCCTTCTCACAGAGAAATGATGAAAACAGACAGTCAGATAAACCCTGGGGAGCTGGGCCCGAGAAGGCCCCACAGCTTCCCCCCCTCCTCCAGGCTGTGTGGGACTGCTGGTCCCACACCACCTCCACCCCCCCCAGCTGGGTGTAGCCCCCTCACTGTTTCATTTCCCTTTTGGTTTTTCCCAAATTGTATTTTAGTGGGGACAGAGATGGAAAGAAGAAGAGCATAGATGTCACAATCCTTCCTTCCTCCTCAAACTGCATCTACTCAGCAGGACCACGACAGTGGGACCACGATGGTGGGACCATGTCCTTCAGCTTCCTGGCCACGAGGAGACCATCAGCATCCCATCCCTCGGAGAACCGCGGGTGACACCGTGCCTGGCCCGTGAGGGCTGTCACTACCAATTCTGTGTTTCTCGTAAAGCGGAGGGTGGTTTTGGCCGGCAGAGAGGACACAGTAAACAAGGTTAAGCGAATTCCCACTCCCACCCACCAAGGGCCTTCTGGGACCATCACAAATCTCAGCGCAGACAGCAAACACCTCATTGCGGCCAGCAATCCTTGTGCAGCCGCTTGCTACAGGCAGACTTGCCCGCTCTTAGCTCAGCGGCTGGCTGCGGCTGATTGAGTAAATAAAGAACATTTCTCACGAAATCCACCCTCTCGGAGGTCCCCAAGCAGAGAGCTGGCCTTTCCATGGCTCAGGAAACCTTTATCCCCCAAATCTATAACACCCCCGTGCAGTTGATTTAGCAAACGATGTTTGCACACCCAGGTTTGCAGTGCAGTGACCCTGTTCCCGGCAGCACCGTGACATTTGCAGGCACCATTTCCAGCTGGCCCCATGTTGTCCTTTCTGGGATTTTTTATGTGCTAGTTCAGATGGGGAAAAAGGTCGGAGTTACTGCTGGTAAGTTCCAGACTGAAATCCGGATTTTCCCTAAGTCCAGGATGACTGTGCCTGGATGAAGATTGCAAATTTGGGCTCCGGTCAGCTACCCTCAGCAGGTTACTCTAGGCTTTGCTCCTAGTCTTTGGGGCTATCATAGCTCCAGCATATGCTCATCTTTCTTGGGGCTCCTCTCCATCCCATTTCTGACCTTGCAGGTCCTCCTTGTTGCTCATCACTGCCCACCCAGAGCTGAGCAGCCTCAGCCCTGATGCCTCCTCTGCAGCTAAGCCCCTGACCTTTCTTTTCCCTTAAATCAATACATAAAAGCCATGCTACAGCAATACCAGCATGTCAGGGGAGTCCAGGTGATTTATATCATCTGAGGAGCTGATTCTGCTTGTGAGACTTCAATCCTGAAAAGCTTTTGTCTTTCCAGCCCCCAATCTCTTCTGCGCTGCTTTCAGCGCATGTACTTTGTATTCACCCCCGACCCCCCCTTCCTGGCATTATTGACTCTCCATCTTGCTTTTAAACTGCTATAAAATGAAGGCAGCTCCAGGTAAAACAGCAGTTTTATTCTTCCTGATCATAATATTTCCTTTACCAAAAAGAAGAAAAAAAATTGTTTAAAGTGAGTTGAGGTTGTAAAGGCTTAATTTAAAAGCTTCAGGGGGGAAAAATCTATTAGGAAAACTCTACAGGCATTTGTGCAATTCTCACTGTGGAGAACCAAGACACTGGGAACTCTTGTCCATATGTCTGGCCTTACCTTGGTGGCGGGGAGGTGAAGCTACAGCCCCAGGATGGGGAGAAGGTGCTGCCATCAGCCAGGAGCATCCCGGGCAGGAGCCACATCCCAGGCTTCTTCCCCACTGACGCTGATCAGCTGCTCTCCTTCCCCCATTGCTGTGTCCTGATCGTGGCTGCCGGTGGTGGTTGGCTTTCAGAAAGGAGCAATCAGCCTGTTCTAGGTGCAAAGGGGGAGTATTTGGCATGGAAAATTCATTCCAGCCATGGTGAGGCCGGCGCAACTGTGCCCACAGAAAGGATTCTGCTGTGTGACTACTTCACTCACCAAAAAAGCAAAGACCTGTCTCCTTCTGCCTCCCATGTATTGGCAAAACCTTTGGGAACTGCTTTTTCAGTTAGGTTGAAGCTGATGTTTGCAAGTCCATTGGTCCCAATGACTGATCAATACATGCTGATAGACTTTTCCCATCAGAACATTTATTTTTCCAACAGGACACCGAGTTCTCAAACAAATGAAGGCTTGCACAAGAAATCGTCTGCCTCAGTTTGGCAGCAAACAGAAAACAGGCATATTTTTCTTTATTCTAAAACCAAATTTTTGTGGCTAAATAGAGCCAAAAATATATCTCCCCCCGACTTCTCCCAGACACGAGACATCTCTGAATGCTGAAAGCAACACTTCCCCGCCGCAAATGGACCAAATAAACCCAGCACGAGACTGGTGCTTAGTAGAAACAGATGCGCCTCTAATGCTGTCATCTACAGCAAGCTGCGTCTGCAAACTGATCTTTTATTAATGTATTTATATAGAAGGGAAAGCTGCAGAGGGTGTGCGAACCCCACTGCCGGGAGCAGGACGCCTGATCGCCCCAGGTCCACAGGCTGTGTTACGGCTTGCAGAGGGCATCGCCGTGGGGTTGCCGGCCTCCCCCCAGGGCTCAGCCTTAAAGGCAGGTAAATTTCTTTTCTGCACCAGCATTTAGCCCAGTGCCTGGTCCTCCCTGAGTGGCAGGAGGGGACCCAGGGTGATATGGGTTCATCGGCTTGCGGGTTGATGTCGTGGGTTGTTTCGCCGGGGGTTTCAGCGTGTGCAGAGGCCAGGATGTGCTGGGTGCCGGCTGCAGCAAGCAGGGGAGCTGCAGGAGGAGGAAGAGTCATGGTTAATTGTTTGCTGAGAGCTGGGACAGGTGGGGTTATGAGCCTTGGGGGATCTGCTGAAGGGAAGGCAGGGCAGGGTGAGTCCCTGAGCTGCTCACAAGCATTCAGCAGTGCCTTGTAGTCTGGGCAGGAATTAGGAAAGACAGCCCTGCCCTCAATTCCCCCCAAACCCCACACACGTGCCCCAGCCCAGGCCAGCATCCCCTCACCCTTGACACCAAAGGTTTCCTCCTGGGGCCAAGACAGCGGTGTGAGTTGCCCTACCTTTGCTAGGAGCTGCAGATGGACAGCCTGGAGCCTGCCCTCACTCTCTGGGGTCACTGTACAGGACACAAAGCAATGTCAGTCCCAAATCCCCATGTCACATGTACCCCATCCCCACTCCAGCTGGACCGTCACCGGCTCTGCTGCCTTTTCTGTCCCTACGAGACACTCGGCATCCAGGCAGAGGGTGGGAGGCCACAGAGGAAGGGCTGAATGTACCCTCACCTGGGAACTGAGCTGCTATTGGAAGTGATGGAAAAATGGGCTTTTCCCTTCCAATGGCCGTTTGGGCTCTAATTTCCTTCCCCCAGAGTGAGCCACTTTCCTAGCGTCTTCACAGCCTCACCAGCAGGCAAAAAGACACCTGGATGAAATCCTGGGTGAAACAGGAAGAAACCACCATTAAAAACCAGCATTCAAATGTGGGGTCTGTGAGGAGGGCAGAAAGACAAAGGCCAGGCTTTTTACCCCAAGCTAACACTTTATTTCCACAATTTCCCCAAAGCTGCATCTATCCCAGATAACTGCTACATCCCACCTGGCTTTTACTCCGAAGCAGTGTTATGTGGTGTGAGGGTCAGAGCCAGCCTCTCCTCTGGTCTCTTCGTCTCCCTCGGGATGCCTGGGGACAGAGAAGATGGGGTGAGCTGTGGGAGTGGTGCCAATTGCAGCCCTTTCTAAATGAAAGCAATAACTTGCTGTAAGCTTTGCATCGAAGGAGCTGAGCCCTCGGTAACAACAAAAACCTCCTTTTCCCCATGTCCCCCCCCAGGCTCTTCAAAGCAGTGTGCAGCAGGCAGGGGTGAATGTCCCTTGCAGGGGGACCAAGCACCTCAGCTCAAGTCTCACAAGGAATTCCTGCAGCACAGTTTAGCCTGGAATAGGCTGGTTTTTTCCAACAATTCTTTTTTTCTTTTTTTGCTAGGAAATAAATAAATTATGCAAGTCTTCCGTCACCCACTCTCTCCAACCAGCTGTCCCTTTATCATGGCCCATCCTTCCCCTGGGCTTTGGAACTGGGTCAGTGAGCAACATCCAGCAGCGGTTGCTTCCCACTGAAATTCATAGAAAGCAGATATGGCCCCTGGGTGCTTTTGAGTGGCCCAGCTTTGCATTTTCGGCATGAGTCTCAGCCAGCCCGGAGCAGGTGGCCGGAGGAGCAGGCGATGCCCAAGCACAACCCTCAAAGGGACCCAGGGCTCTGCCAGCAACACTTTCCTGCATCCCTCTGCCTTGCCAGTGCTCATGGCTTTGCATCTTTGCTACCTGGTAGGGACTCGGTGTCTTTGAACATCTATCCCCTGCCAAACTTGGCCGAAATAAGCCAGCAGGCTCGAAAGCCATCTGGGGGAGCAGCCATACGCATGTGTGCATGTATGCACACACAGAGCGCGATCGCACAGCACTTAATTGCCTGTGGAAACCAGGCAAAAGAGGGAGCAGCTTTGCCCTGTGATTCTCGCCCTTGCTCTGCTTGCAGTATTATTCTCTGCCTGGTTACACCTGATGGTAAAAGGAAATTTGTGCTCAATGGGTTGGGGACCGGGTCTTGGGACAGAGCTCGTCTCATCCTAGGGAACATGGCTGAAACAAGTCCAGGAACCTCCTTAAGCTGCCAAAGGAGCCCTGCTGAGACCAGAGAGGTGGGTAAAACCCATCCCCACCTCCAGATACCCAGCTGGCTTTTCCACTTCTGAAGCACAGCTCCTTTTCAGTGCTAGAATTTGGGGTCACTTTCAATAACTTGCTCAAAAATCAGAAGAAAAAGCTGGAGATGCTCTCTGAGTCACTGGCATGTTGTTACCAAGGACACTAAGGTTCCTGATTTTGAAGAAGAGATTAATTACATTCTACAAATAGACATTTTATCTGCATTGAGGAGCAGCAAGAGCTAGTTCTTTTAGTGTGGCTCATTATGTATCTGCAGGTAGTATTGTGACAGATGTAGGAATCCAGTCGTATTGTCACTTGGGTTTAATCATCAGCAAGCTGTCTTCCCTGGGTCAGCTTCTAGTGAGGATTTGTAATATTTACATAGCACTTGGGGCTGGCTTCTTTATTGCCGGAGTCTGTATTCACTCGTCAGTCTCTCATTATGCATGTGCCAGTATTAATTGCATTTAGAAATGAGATTCTAAAGGAGAAGTGAGAGCTATTTAGACCTCCATTCAGCTTGAAAGACAGCAGCTTTCTGTGTGACAGCTCTCGAGATGTTCTTGTGCTCGGCTTTCTCTCCAGCTGAAAAGCAGGTGTTGGAGAGAGTTGGTGTCGGAGCCTCTGTATCAGCACTGCCTTTTGTGCATGCCCAGACATTTATATAACCGACAGTATAATGACTCCGCAGAAGTGGCACAGAATTGACCCTTCTGGTACTGGATTCAAACACAGCAAGGTAGAGAGTGGATCTGCTCCGTTGCTATACAGGTACAAGGGGGAAAGTGATGCTAAGCCTTATCTCCCGTGGAAAGAGGGGGGGTATTTTCTTGCTGGTGGGTTTGGTGGTTATTTATTGGCTTGGCTGTGCCTGCAGCACTTTGGAGCTGTGTTTGTGGCCTTGCTAATGTATTTAAAGTCATACAGAAATTCAGCTGACACTTGTCTGTGCATGCCTGCTGCGCGCTGATTGTTCCAGCCCAGAGATGCAGAGCTGTGTGCTGCTGCTGCCGGCTGCCAGCCGTGCCTGGGCGGTGGAAATGAGGAGGTCACGTCCTGCTTCCTGGAGGGGACTAAGCTGGAAGGTTAAATCCAGACGATGCCAAGCTACTGGCTCTGTTTTCCCCAGCCTGATGTGCGGAGGGTCTGTTCTCGCCATGCAGCACAGTGTGTGGGGTGCGACGAGGGTGTCCTCGTGGGGGGAGAGATTGGCACAGGCACGAAACGCTCCCTCTCTCCATGGCCCTGGCTCCCAGTCTTAGGAAAATAACCCCTCTGGGGCCTGGGGGATTCATGTCCAGCCTGTTGTGAGGGGGCTGAGAAAGCAGCAGTAAAGGCAAATCCACATATCACTTCCCCAAAGCACCTCCTTTGCTTTGCCATAGTCCAGCCCTGCCCCACCAAGCCCCCGACCTCATCCCTCTCCAAGAGCTCTCCATGGAGAACATCTCCCCTCACAGACCTGGCTCTTCCCAGCAGGCTCTTTTGGGTGCTCCCGTACTCCCTTGGGTGCTCACTGCCCTGCATCCCCCCATGCTAGACCAGCACCAAGACCAAACCCCGGGCTCCGGGCCAGTGGCATCTCTACCTCCCCAAACCCACATCTCCCTCAGGAGCAGGCGGTGAGCAGCTCCTGCCAGGAAGGGACCGGAGGGGAAGAACGTGAGAAAGGCAAACAGAGCAGACATCTGTAACCAGCCCTGGCCCCCGGCCAGGACCTTCTCTTTAAATATTGCATAAAACAAAGAATAAATCACCGCTTGTTGAGGAAACCCAAGCACCAAAGCCCAAGGAGTCCCCCTTGACCTTCCTGTCACTTGACGGGGAGGTTAGTCCAGGGTAGCATTTCAGTTTGCTTTTCACCTCCAGCAAGAGGCGGATAGCAGACCCCACAGTCGGGCTGTTAGGAGGAAACCCTTCAAGCCTCTCCTTTCAAGACAGTGGCAGCCAGCTCCAGGAGCCAACCCTAACCCCACGGACCCACGGCTAAGCCCCCCAGCCCTGCGAGTGTGGGTCAAGGACAACCCACGCTGTCCCTGGCAGCTCCAAGGCATATAAATAGAAGACAGGACGTGAAGGAGGTCAAGTGAGCAGGGGATTTCACATAATCTGATCTTGCCTGTGCTGTTCATTTGTGTCCTTTGCCAGGACGCACGCTCTGCATCGCACACGGGGACGTCAGAGCCGGAGGGACGTTCCTGCGCTGAGGCAGCTTTATCCCTTGGAACATGTGGGCTCCTGTCTTTTTCTTCACTGTGAGCTGGTTTTCAGGGATGTCTTTAATCCAGGGGTCATTCAGACCAGTACACATATGGAGAATCCTGGTCTTTGTTGCTGTATGTGGTCCTGGTGCCTACCCAGCCTGAGCCTGGTCCTCTGACTCAGCAAAATCCAGTTGGATCAAAACTGGGTTGAGGCTCTGGTGCCTCAGGTCAGCTTGTGGTCTGGAGGATGCTGCCTGCCCTCCACCATGCCCATCTGAAGCCTTGGTCTATTCTGCCTTGGTCGCCTGTCCCACTTCTCCCCAATCCCTGGCCAGCAGCATGTTTTTCTCTTGCTTCTGCTACTTCTCTTTTCCAAAATACGAAAGGCTGGAGACAAATTCTCTCCTGGTATAAAGCTGACAGTGGAACTGCTCTGATTTATGCCAGCACAGAGCAAGATGAGTAGATGAATGTCCAAAATAGAGCAAGTAGCAAAACTCTTAATATCCACTGGTCTTTAATGGTTAGAGCAATTAATCACCAGAAGAACTAATCTAGCAGCCTATGGCTTCTCCCTTGGCGGGTGTCTTTGCATCTGGACCAAGTGCCCGTCTGAAAGCTGCAGCAGGGCTCGGAGGAAGCTTCTCCCAGCCATCCAGCTGTGAGTCTCCCTCATGCTCCGTGAGGCCCTGCGCCATGCCGGGGAGCCCTCGTGCTGAGTCCAGCCTCAAGCTGCTGGTGCTGGTGCCAGGCTCACTCTCTCCCCGCGCTGCGTTGCTGTCTCACCAGCTGCACATTGATGATGATGGTGGTGATGATGGCAGGCAGGTGCAAGGTCTGACCAGTCTGTGGGGCCCCCGTTTAGCCGTGGTGGAAGGGCTGGTGATCCTGCCATGAGTGGAGATAGCCAGGGCAGCCCCAGTGTCCCTCCCAACCCCAAATTTTCAGCTCCAAGCGCCATCCTGCCTCCTCCTGCAAGGTTTTGTGCTTTCCCACTGTTTGCTCCTAACAGCAAGGACATGGTGGCTGAGCCACAAACCAGTCCTGCAGCCCAGACACCTTCTCCCACACTTGCATGCTTTGCTTGCTCCTAACAGGGTACGGAGCCAGCTGCAAAGCTGTCCCCGCTCCCCTGCCCCAGCCACCCTGAAGGCAACTCATGCCTGCTCCCACGGGCAGGGCTTCTGCTGTGGCTGGAGCTGCCTCCCCAAGGCAGGGGCCCTGGGCTGCCCGCACGCTGCCAGCATCGGTGCCATCACTCCGGGTGACCTGTCCCCCAGCCGCGTACCTGCCCTATGTGCAGGCAGCGCTGCCCGTTCACCCTGCAGCTTCCCAAGGGACGGACCTGCAGGCTGCCAGCCCTGCCAGCCTCGCCGGCCACCCCCATAGCCCCTGCCCAGAGACAGCTCCCACCTCTGCAGTGAGCCCATGTTTGCTCAGGCACTTAATGAGTCCTTAATTTAGCTAGTGCTGCAGGTAGCACGGGGAGGGCTGGGGGCATGCAGGCCAGGAGATGCCTTCCCTGCTTCGAGTCTTGTTTCTCCCTCCCTGACTTAATTGGTTCATTAAGTGCCAATTTGACCTCCCCACTTTCAGATGTCTCCAGTCTCCACTGGTAAATAGATTTGTGTGTCTCCAGCGGAAACCTCCTCAAGCCGAGCCTGGCGTTGGAGCAGGCGGCTGCACAGCAAGTAAGGGTGATGCTCAGCCACGCTGTGAGCGTGGCCCCGCTGCCACCAAGCTGAAGCCAAGCGAGTGCTGAACGGGAACAAAACTCCCTCCCAAAAGACACGGGGAGCTGCAGGTAGTGGAAGCCGCAGCCGCCGGCACCGTGCCCGTGGCGCAGCAGGGATGCACCGAGCAGGAGGGGATCCTGCGCTCCGGTCGCGGCTTTGTCATTGCCTTGATGCGGGACTGCAGCAAGTCCCTTCCCATCTGCTCCCTGCCATTGCCTCGGAGCCAGGACACGTGTGAGTGTGTGTGAGTGAGCGTGCGCGTGGGCACGGAGCACACCGCAACAGGGCTGTGGCTGCAGGCTGGTGGCTGCTGGCTCTTCTGAGAGCCAACATTTAGCTGATGCTCTCGAGCATCCTCCGTACCCTCATGCTCCTCCTATCTCCCAGCACTCCAGGGATGGAGCGGGACCCCCCCCGGGGCTATTTTACGCCAGATGAAGGTTTGCCAGCTGGATGTTGCTGTGTGTCGTTGGCAGCCTGGTGATGTCCCCACGGCCGAGAGCACTGCTCAGTCTCCTCCCCAGCCAAGGCATGAAGACAAACAGGCAGCCAGGCTGCTTGCCTGAATGGATGGATAGCAGGGTGCTGGACTGCTCCATTTGGAAAACACCTTGATCAGTGCACATAAAAGCATCCCAGTTCAGCCCTATCCCTTTGCATGAGAAAGGCAGGGGACCAATCCTGCATTTGCTCCTTGTTCGCACTGGTGCAACGGGGAGGAGGTGGCAGCACATCACAGAAGGCTTCCCTCTGCCCACCACAAGGGAATGTCTCCTGGTGTCACCCAGAGGACCGCAACTAGAAGGGAACCAAATATCTCCAAGGATGGATCTTGGGCTGAGTAGCAAGGTCTTCCACCCCAGGGCCACCCCTCACCCTGCTGTCCTCGGCCCCAGGGCCCCGAGGGGACGGGAAGGGGACGGGAGAGGACGTACGGTTCGACTTTGTTGAAGAAGCGGCGCCGCAGCATCATGACCAGCGTGCCGAGGAGCAGGACGGTGGTGCACATGGCGCTTCCTCCATCACCACGCAGCGCTGCCGGCCCCTCGCGTCCCTCCCGGAGGCACCGCTCGGCCCGGGGCTGGGACCCCTGCCCGGCTGGTCCGGCACCCCAGCTGGCGGGCGCCTCTCCCCAGCAGTCACCTGAAGGCTCTCAGGGCTGGTTTTAGGAGGAATTAGGGCAGGATCAGATGTAATTAAGAGGCAACAAATGAGGACGCTCTCCTCTGACCTTCGGATGGGAGGGAACTGAGTGGCTGGTCCGTGACCCCTTGAGCACTTAATTGGTTTTGGCGTGAGGTGCTCCCGCCCTGGCTGGCCCCCGGCCCTGCACCTCGGCCAGGTGGGCGCTCGGGGTGATGTGTGATGGACCAAGCCCATTCCCACCCCATCCACCCCATGGCTCCCCCAGCCCATCTTCCTGCCCACATCAGCCCCATCACCACCAGGGCTGGGTGCTCCCCTCTGCTCCCCCCTTTACCATGTGCCTCCCCCCGCCTCTTTGCCCACCTTCCTGCCGCTCCTCCCTTTCCCTCCAGCTCCTGTAGCCCTCCTCCTACCGGACCTGCCTCAACCCACTCCCCCCTTCCCATCTCTGTAATCTGACAGGCTCAGACCTGCCTGTAATTCCCCATGGACGCTTCTCAGCCAGCTGATCCCGAGACCTTGTCTGCATCCTCCCCTCCCGCGGGCTGGGTTTGCCTCTGCCTCCCCGCTCTCCCATCGCTCAGCAGCATGCACACCTCTCCCCACGGCATGGCTCTGGCCCCATGGTCTCCCCCCAGACCTCTGTGCCCATTTCCATTGTCTTGCCAGGGAAGCCTTTGCCTCCCCTATAAGCTCCTTAGATGTCCCGGTCCACGGGCAATGAAGTGCCTTCACACACCTTGTCCCGGCTCTGCCCTTTGCAATGCAAAACACGTCTTCTGGAGTTGAGTGACTTGTGGGTTTAGGTTACAGAGAACAACTGGGAAAGAAACCTCTGTAAGAGAGAGGGCAAGGCAGCTCTGTGGGGGTCCTTTACACGTTTACATGCATGCCCGTGAACACACACACGTAGGGTTTAATGGTACATGAAGGTCCTGACCTGGAGAAGAACCCCAGAGCAGGCAGGGAGCCATGGGCACTGGCTTCCCGGGCAGCTGTGGGTCGGTGCCCCTGTGGGGTTTTGGCCCCACGTGGGTTTTTGCCGCCAGGTGGGGTTTTGCCACGAGGGACCTCAGGTGAACGCTCTGTGCTGCCCATACCCCCAGTGCTGCCTGCCCCACACCAAGCCACGAAGACCCTTGGGGGTCTAATGCTGGTGCTCACCAAAGTCAGGACGTGTCTCCATTTGGGGCCATGCCCAGGCGGCTGCACGCAACCCTGTGGGTTGGTCTTATGCCATGCCCCGGCTCCATTTTGGCCCTGGGGCACAAACGGGCTGACGTGGGACAGATGCTGGCTGCAGCACAACGGCTGGGAAAAGCCCCATGCTGAGCATTCCTGTAAATTGGCTGGAAAACAGCTTCCCCCTGCAAAAGGATTTTGAAACCAGAACCAAATGAAGCAACCCAGATCAGTCCAGGTTCAATGACTGGTTGAGTCTGAAAGAGAAAGCAAAGCAGAGCTTTCCAGGAAGCCTGGCTTTCCATCCCCATCCAGCTGGGGCTGGAGATGCCCCCCAAATCCAGCCATGGCAAGGGCCTGGGATGGCTGTGGTTAATCCTCTCTTGGTGGACACGTCCTCTCAAAGTGCTCTAGACCCTAAAAGCAACAGTCACGAGCAGCACTTGAAATGTCAGTAAAACCAAATCCCTGTAAGCCTGTCCAGTAAACAGTCTCCGTCCCTGAACTTGGGGGTCGGCTGGGGGCAGAGGGGATGGATCCAGCCTTACTGCTGGCACCAGTGGGATGGGAAGCCTTTGGGAGGGTGGTGGAAGAAACATCTCGAGTGTCTCCTGCAGCCAGATGAAAACGAGAGTGAGTAATTTCTTCCCGAGTGGAAGTCAGGCTGGAGGGTGCGGAGCTGCCTTATGCAAGGCACCGGGGAGCGCATGGGGTGGCCGAGCCCAACATCCCAGCCAGATGGACTGGAGCACTCTGGGCCCCCAGGACCATGTTTCGGTACGCTGTGAAGTCATTGAAGCCAAATAAACAGCGGCTGCTGGCTGAGCTGGAGCCCAAGAGGCTGGAAGGACCTCCTTTTCCCTGGCAATAGGCAGCATGGCTTTCGTAATCCCTGGGAGGACATCGCTGCTTGCAAACCCTTCTCCCTTCGCCGAGACTCAGCCAGGCTGACAGCAGCAAGGTCCCCGCTCTTGCACCCCACGTGCTGTCTGAGGCCCTGAGAAAGAGCAGCCGCAAGAGCTTGCTCCTTCATGGCCTTGTTTATAACCATACAGTCCTCCATAACCAAACAGAGGACCGTAACTTGGGCTGCTCCACCATGCCTCCACGGGCACGAACCCTGGGTGCTCCCTGGGTGCAAAAAGGCGCCCGGTGCAGGGGGCAATGCCTAAGTGCCGGTCCCTCCACTTGCTTGGCATTGGGTGACCTCACCAGCCAAAACTTGCCCCGCACGGGAGCATATCACTTCCAAACACTCTTGATTGACACCAAGAGATGCTCGGTTCAAAGGCAAGGTAATGTGAGCAGATTAGTTAATGCTTCTTGCCCTGGCCCTTGAGAGCAGGGCTGGAACGGCAAGGCAGACTTAATGGGTTTTGAAGGCTTTTCTTTTTAAGATATGAATCAATGAAGCTGTACAGGGAGCATGGATAATGTGATCGGAATAAGAAACAGGGCTTGTCTTTGAACCGGAGCGAGGTCCCTGACGGTGTTTACTTCATGTCCTGGCACCAAATGCAAGATGACATGAATATATTAGCTTGCTGGCTTTCCTGAGCAACCCCTGCCACGCTCAGACCAGCTTCAGGAAGGAAAAGAGCAGCAAAGAGAATCTGTTTGGAAGTGTCGACTTGTTTCCCAATAACCGTGTCATCCTCGCTTACCGCTGAAGGACCCAGCTGTGACAAGGGCCGTGCTCCCGGGGTGGCAGCCGGTTCCTGCTGGCAGGGAGAGCTTGGCATGGAGGGGCAATGGGGAAGGTGGTGACACCGGAGGCTCTTCAGGGTCCAAGGAAGTTTAGCAGCCAGCTGATGCCTTGCGCATGCAGCCCCAGAGTGCCGGATCTGTCACCTGCTTCCTGAGTCTCTTGCTTCATCCCTCCCGGTTGCATCACAAGGTTTTGGTTTCCTCAAATCCCAGGGTGGGACTGGGGTTTTTTGCAAAAATTCCCAGGCTGAGACCAGGTTTGTCTGGGTGGGAAGCGCTCTCCAGGGCTGCCTTGGCAGCTTCTCGTCCTGCCCTGCCCTGCCTGCGAGGACCAGGCAGCACCCAGCCCTGCTCCCAGGGGCCCTCTTGGCTTCCCTTTGTTCCCCTGGATTTCCTAATCCTTGGGATTTTTAGGTTGTGTGGGTTGGTAGGGATTTTTGGGGGAAGGAGGTGGAAAGCTGACACAAGGTTTGAGAAGGTCATGGGGAGGCTGCGCTGTCCCCATCTCACCCACCCGCCACCCCTCTACCTGCTGCTGCCGAGAGTCCTGCCTGGGTGTCTTCTTCCCGTGCTCCCTTCCCCGGCATCACCCCAGCGCTGCTGCTATCCCGGTCCCCAGGCCAGCATCCCCGGCATCCCACACCATCCTGCTCCCACACGTGGGGGTGGCGAGCTGGAGCTCGGGGTGGCCTCAGGGGTTGGGGGTCCCCTTTGGGAGCCGGGGGCTCAGGGCAGGGTCCCACTGGGGGGTTTCCTTCGGTGGTACCGCAAACCTCGGTCTCTGCACAAAGCCACATCTGTTGGACTTGGACCGCAAAGCAGACAAACCCTCTTTCAATGGAAGAAGGAGAGCGTGGGCTGGTTTGGTTTAAACGCATTCCCCACCAGCTCCGGCAGCACCGCCTGAGATCTGGTTTCAATCAGAGGAAGAGTGTCGGCCCCCCGGCTTTGCCCTGCACAAGCAGCCTGGGTTTCATTTCCCTGGGGCTGCCCAGGGTCGGGGAGGGAGACAGCAGCTCCCGCACTGTCACCTCCCTTGCCCAGCTCTTACCAGCAGTGCTGAGGACATGGAGCTGGGGGAATCCCAGTCTCTCGATACTACTGGTCTTTATGAGTCAGTTAGCGCCTGAGTGTGCCAGCAACGCAGATGATGGCTGCGTGATTAAACTGGGAGCCCACAACATCCTGCATGGGCTTATCACCCCCATGTGATGGAGATGCAGGCAGTGATGCAAGCCCAGCTGGATCTGGGGGGTCCTGTTGGCTGTAGCCCCTTTTAACCCCCCCAGCGTGTTGTCCTCCAGCCTGTTCCTGCAGTGATGTCTCACAGGCCCCAGGTGCTGCCCGTGCAGAGCTGAAGCATCAGGATTGTGCACGGGTCTCCTGGGATCAGGGAAGCCGGGGGAAGGAAACCTGCAATAAGTACAGAGCATTTATATAGGCTTTAGGCTAAATCCTTCCCTCCCCGGGTAGCAGGCACTGCAAAGCCATTTCCTAAAGTCTTGTTATTCCTTTTCAGATCAGGACTTTGAAGTTGGCAGCAGGGCTGGATTAGGAAGGGGGAGAGAAAGAGGCATTGCATGCTGGGGGCAATGCAGGGTCAGCCGGGCTGGCAACCAGGGGCTTCATTTCAGCAATGTTCAGGGTGACAAGTCCAACATCTCCGGGTGAGATAGCGCAGCAGCCCGGAGTGACTCCAGGAGGAGGACGAAGGAGGAACATCCAACCTGGCACACACGTGTGTCCTGCAATAGCCTTCAGCCACGTCGGTGGGAGCAAAAAAGACGACGAGCCCTACCAGCATCTTCCACCTCCCACCCTGTCCAGCTCAGAGGGGAAAGGGGCAGAGTCAGGGCTGCTTTTCTGGATGCCTTGGGCTTAACCACACCGGTCCCTTCAGCCTTATTTCACTTAAAATCCCAGGACTGCTCCTCTTCTGGCCAGGTTGGAGTCTCGAGGGTCTGGAGAAGGGGTCCTCGCTGGACTCCCAGTATCACACCAGCATCATGGGCTTAGGGCAGCTCCAGCAGCTCCTTCCCAAGGCAATCCCTGAGGGAGCTCGCGGGGTCTCTTCCCAGGGTCACCCCAACTAATGGTGTTTGTCAGAAGGTCCCAGGGAGCTGACTTTGCAGGAGGCGCAGGAAGTCACCCGCTTTTCTCCGGGAACCGAATAACAAGGCTGTCCCCACGCACAAGGGAAGGTGGGCTCAGCCCCGAGGGTCTGGATTTGGGGTTTCCGCCTTCGCCCCAGAGACAGTGGAGGAGTCAAGGGTGGGGATCTGCCATCATCCACATCCCACACGCTGTGGAGCTGAAGTCTCGGGTTTTTTTGCCTTCACCTCCTACTCGAAGATCGGGAGCCAAGTACATTTCTCATTGCACCCAGCGCACGGGGAGGAGGAGAGGCGATGTGGGAGGGCACGGGGGGGAGTGGGAGAAGCCGTCTGCAGGCGGGTACAGACCCCGCAGGAACACAGCACACCATGAACAAAGGCTCAGAGGGCCTGGAAACCCGTCCTCACCCCCTGCGGCTGTGCAAATGGAGGGCGGCTTGAACAGACAGTTGATCTCTCCCTGCCGTGCAGAAGCTGCGGGAGGAGCAGGCTCGGGCTCGGCAGGGACGGGGCCCCGCTGGCAAGGCTGGCAAGGCAGTGCCACCCCGTCACAGGGAACGGGTCCGTGGGAAGGAGGTGGAAAGCAGGAGGGCTGTGATGCTCGACTGGAGAGGGGAGAGGGATCAGGGTGTTGAAATGAATTGGGATCTGAGAGAGATGGAGTGATTTCTTCCATATGGATTACCCAGGCTGATGCCATCTCAGCCTTCCCACCGGCTGTGGGGACCAAGTCCGCTGTCCCCATCCCTGAGCCCCATGGCCCTGGGCCACCCTGCCATGGCAGCGGGCACTGGGCTGAGCTCCCCTTTGAGACAGCAGGCAGCAACCTTGGCTGGGCAAGGCAAGCAAATGCCACCCCAGCCCTCAGGGCTGCCACCTCCCTCTGCACAGCACCTTGCACCAAAATGACTGGGGGGGTCACCCGAGTCACTATGGGGCCGTACAGACTGGCAGGGCGATGCTGCCTGCCTGCCTGCCAGTGCAATCCCCAGCCGGGATTTTGCCGCAATGGTGTCAACGCAGCATCTTTCTCCTTCTGGAACAAGTTGCCTCCTAACCCTGAGCCCTCGAGAGCAATAGTCGCGGGAAACCATGGAAACGGGCGGCTGGCGCATGACGGCGTGTGCCTGTGCTCCTGCCCCTGATTTATGTCTCACATCTGGGACGAGACGCAGAAGTTCAGGGCTGTTAGAGTTCATTTGGGATTTTGAGGCAGCGGAGCATCGCCGCCGCTTTACTCACCGTCTCCTGTCTGCAGAGTGGGATGGCACGTGGGAACGGGGCTGGGTTCCTGCCAGGGCCAGATGTGATGTCCCCAAAGAGGGAGGCAGAAACCTTGGAAAGGCTGGGGGATTTCTCACTTACTTTTCTAATATTTTCTAATGTTTTAAATGAAGACTCTTGAGCCAAGACCCTTCACCTCCCGGTGCCAGGGAGCGAGGTGAAGCGCCCACTGCAGCCAGGCTCACCATGTAACGAGGTACCAAGCTGTGAGCCGGTATTGACTAAGACCCAAGGTACGAAAGCTTAGAAGAGTCCTTTTCTTTAAACACACAACAAGTAATAACTTAACCAATGCTCCACCTAGATTGTTGCCTGAGTGCTTGTATTTGTCAGAATTTGAGGTTTTTCCCTTTTTAAAAGTGTTAGTGCTGCATTGCAGTTTTGCTCTGGTTTTAAGCTGGGTCTAAGCGCAGTGCCTCTTCCCCTGCATTTTTAAGGGAGGGAGATAAGCTTGGTCATGCCATCCTGGGTCCAGAGGGGTTACTCTGCTGCATGGTGGCCACCTGGGGACATTGTTGTTAATATTTGAGCTGGGGCTCATGGGTGCTAATCCCAGTGGCTAATGGACAGAAGGCAAATCCAAACTTTAAGCTGGCTGTGAAAATCTGATGATTTGGAAGCTGGTGGTGGTGTTACTGGGGACCTGAATGATGCCTGACCTCCAGCCAGGTAGGGCTGACCATGCTGCTGTGTTTGCACACTGGTGGGTTCAGCAGCTCCCAGGTGAGCCGAGCTTTGTCTCCCCGAGCCAAGGGGTTCATGGACACTTGGGGCCCCCGGTCTGTCCCAGCACAAATTTGGTAGGGGACCCACAGTGGGGGACCTGTGGGCAGCATCTTCTCTGCCAGCTCTCGTTAGATCTGCAAGAGCAAATTTGCTGACACCGCCGGTCTGGCTGCTGTTAACGGGGAGGTGGCCGAGGTTGGTTTGGAGGAGAAATACAGCAAAAAGCCTCGCCAGATCCGCAATAACAAAGCTCCAGCCCCCAAAGGGGCTCAGCCACCCCCCAGCCGCTGCCTGCCTGGGTGTCTAACCTCAGCCTGTCTGTCTGTCTGTCTGTCTGCCCTGCCAGGGTGCACAGCGGGTGCGGGAGGCGGCTGTGCACACCAGGCTGCTTCTCTTGTCTCTGATCCCCCTCTGGGGGATTGTCGGTTATTACAAGTCTCTGTAGTATTTTCCTTCTCTCTGTGCAAATGGACTGTGCTGCGGGTTTAATATGCTGGTTTTTCTGGGAGCTGGAAATGGCATTTGGGTAAAAAACAGCCCAAAAGCGCACACACGAAGGCAGCGGGAAACCTGGCGTGGAGGTGTTCCCGCGCTCCTCATCCCTGCCAAGACGCTACCAGGAGCGATGCAATTGCAGAACAACAATAATATATTCATTTCACGAGTGCCTTAACTCTGGATCCCTTTCAACTGGGTCCTGCCATGAGAAGGGAGAGCAAATTCTCATCATTAAAAAAGTCCCCGTGGGACAGACCGTGATCTCTTTTGGGTGGCAGAGAGATGCTCGCTGGTGGGGGTGCCTCGCGCTCCCCTCTCGCCCCGACTCTCCGTGCAGCCCAAGAATCAGAGGCAAACAAGGGTCTGTCCTTCAAAACACAACTGCCTGCAAAATAAGGGAGTGCAGGGGGGAGAGCCAAGGCATTGCTCAGCGCAGCCAGCGGTTGGGATAACTTTAACTCTGCACTTTTGATTCTGAATTTCCTCTGAGCTATTGACAAGTGCTGAAAATAAAAACTTCCAGTCCTACCTTCCCCCTGCCCCCCCAGCACCGTCCTGATGTTGCCCAGAACATCTCCCTCATCCCTCCCTTTCGGAGAGAAAAAAAAAAAGGGGAAGGAGGGAGGAGTGGGAGAGAGGAGGAGAGAGGGAGAAAGTGAGCTCACGTTCACACGTTGGTAAAGAGGCTGGTCTTGCAATGCCTTTGAATATTTTACTTTTAGGCAGTTCCCCATCAGTCAGCCACACACATCCGAGGCGAGCTGAAGCTAACTACAGCCATGGACAGCACTAGGAGATCTGAAATCTAATCGCATGCATCATACCTCCAGGATATTTTTTTAAATTACATATATAAACACGCCGACAGGCAGCCGCGCTCGCACACACACGTATACATCCACACGTCGGCAGAGCCGCCAGCACCCGCACGGCCGCTGAGCAAACACCTTGTCTCTTCTCGCAGGATATACCCGCTCACACACATCTCTCTTCATCTCCTCCTGGCTTCCCGGAGGATTGTGCCGGCTGTTTTTCATGGAGAAAGTCCAGGGAGAAATGGAGATTGAGAGATGGGAAAGAAGTGAAGAGATTTCAGACGCAGAAAAAAAGGTTATTCAAGAGACATGGAGCAGAGTATATGCAAACTGCGAGGACGTTGGGGTCTCCATACTTATCAGGTATTTAAAAAACAAACAAAAAAAGGGGGCAGCAAATCCAACTAAATCTCTTTATAGCTGAGAAAGAGGCAGAACAATATATATAACTGAACTGAAATGAATGACAGCGAGTGGGGAGCTGGCTGGGTGTATTCGCTGGCTGGGAGCAGGGAGGGTTTCACAGCACTCCTCTGATTTCCACACCTTTGAGCCGGGTGGCGGCGGCGGGGGGAGCGGGGGGAGCCTTGCCGGGGACTTTGGGGGAAGCTGCTTCCCTCGCAAAGGTCACCTTAGCCCGTGGACGGAGCTGGGGGGGGTGGCAGAGGTGGCGGGAGAGCAGCACCGGGCTTGGGTGGGTTGGGGTTTTTTTTTTTTTTTTAAAACCCCCCCCCCCCCCGAGTTAGCTGCGTGCGGATGGCATCGGTACGTAGCAGGCTGGCGGGTGAAATAATGCAAGTTGGGAGCCAAGATAAAACCCAAGCAGGTGTGTCTCCGAGGGCACCATCTGTCCCTCCGGCGGCAGCGTCGGCGGGAAGGAGAGCGCTGAAGTTGGCGGTGGAAGGGGGGTGTGGGGGGCACAGGCAGGAGAAGGGGGGCAGCAGGGGGGGGCAAGGACCCAGCCGCCCCGGGAGCGGGGTGCGGAGCATCGCCCGACGGCGTGGGGCTGTGCGGCAGAGACGGGCAGCTCATGAGCCCCGTGTCTGTGCCTGAAACCAAAACAGGGGAGATGCTCTTGAGGTGGGGAACAGAGGCAGGTGGGTTTTCTTGCGTTGTCTGCGGCGGGCGACCCTTGGCCGGGTACCCCGGGAAAGCGCTGAGCGGGAATCCCACGGGGTCCTGCGGATGCCGGGAGTTTGGGGTATCGGTGGGGTGCAGCGCCAGCAAGCCGTTTCCCTTATTTAAGAGGGGAGAGGAGGACAGGCAAGGTGAGGAGAGGGGCAGGCGAGATGCCCGCGCTGACCTGTCGGCAAACAGCAAAGATGCTCTCCGGAGAGACAAAGCTCCCACCACCCATCCCGGGGACCAGCAAGGCAGGGATCTCCCTGGTCAGGCTCCCACCTGGACCCAACCCCGGGCACCCCAGATAGGAGACAGGAGACTGGGTTGTGTCCTTCCCATTTTGCTCCTGGCAGCAGGGAACTGTGGGTGCTCGGAGAACCCCTTGGATGGATGCGCTGTTTATTGATAATCATCCGAAAGTTTTCCAAGAGGCTGAGAGCTAACGCCCCGAGCCCACGGGATCTGCAGAGAGCAGAGGCTCCCCAGACGTGCAGTGAGCAGAGCTGGTTCCCCTCCAGGCTCGCTGCCAGCACTGCAACTGGATTTTCCTAGCAAGACCCCACCGCAGAGAATCCAAAATGACATTTGAGTCCCCTCTCCGCCTCCTCGAACATTTCCTTCTCTCAGAACCAGCTGATGGCTGAGCCCATTCCCTTGCAGCCCCGCTCCATGTAGCTGCCAGGGGTGGTCTGGAGGTGCGACAGCCCCACGCCTGGGGACACCAAACCCACCTGGGCTGGGTTTGAAGCCTGCACACGGCAGAGGTCTAGGGGATGCAAAATTGCCCTTTTCCCCATCCCATGAGCTTTAGCACGGGGCTTGCCCAGCAACCGTGCATGACCAGCTCCTTGCCCAGCACCCAGGTCATGCCATGGCCCCATCCGCAAGCGCAGCTGGGTGCCCCCCTGCCTGTGAGCACAGGGAGGGTGGCCGGGTGCCCGTGGCTGGCACCAAGGTACTCGTGGCAATGCCACGGGGGATTCACCCAGAGCAGTTCATTGCTTTTGGTGTCCCTGTGTGCAGTCGGGCTCGGAGCAGGGCTGGGGCAGCGAGGTGCAGCAGAGGAGACCATGTGGCCGAGCTCTGGTCCCGACTCAAACTTTCCCAGTAGAAGTTTCTGGTCCAGGGTTTTTTTTTTCCAGGGATAGTTGTGGCACCATGTTGAGGGCTTTTCCCCCGCTGTGCCAACAGGGCAGGACTGAGCTGGCTCCTAGGGTGAAACCTGGCTCCTTGGGAGCCTTTACATGCTTGGCCATGGCACATGCCCTGGCACATCCCACCCAAACCCACCACCCGCTCCCTCAGCCAGAGCTTCCTTGGGATGCTTAAAGTGAGGTCTGGACTTTTGGTGCATGTCCCCAGGGATGGCAGTGTAATTTGGGAGAGCTACCATCCCCTCCAACAGCCCCAGCTGGAGCAGTGCACCCTGCCTGCATCCCGGTGCCATGGCTCCGGTGGCCGAACTGGCCCCTCAGCACCAAACCCCATCCCCAAAGAGGGCTTCATGCTGCTGCCCTGAGCCCTGCTCCCCCCGCACCGAGCTCCGACGAGCCCAACCAGAGCTCCCCAGGGAAGCTCGCTCCTGGTGAAAGCAGGGCAGACCTGGCCAGGGTTGGAAGCACCGGCGGCCGCCGCTCTCCCGGCTGCGTTTCCCAGCTGGCATCAGCCGCCGGGAGAAGTGGGTCATGCGTGGAGGCCGCCGGGAGCCCGGGCGGCGCGGGCAGGCGGCAGCCGCTTCCCAAGACATGATTCAGCAGCTCCAGAGGTCGGGGCTGGGGAGAGGACGGTGAGCAGCCACCGGTATGGTGTGAGCTGACCTGCCCAGCACGCTTTTGGGTGCATGCACATGCAACGTGCCGGGGGCTGAGAGCTGCCCCGGCCAGACTCCGTGCTTCACTGGTACGGGGCTGGTGTTGCTCATCGTCTTGCTAGGGAAACTGAGGCAGAAAGTGGTGTGCACAAGGGTGGCCGGGCAGAGGGAAGGGGGATGCACGGCTGTAGGTCCCCCCTTTGGTGCAACCCCGCTGTGCAGACTAGTAAAAGCAGGCAGATCTGTCAGCAGCCACATTTCTGTCGTCGGTGTTGCGACCGGGGAGTTGCCTGTGTCTGGTGGCAGTGGGTTTCTCCGTGCTTTCCTGCTCCATCCCCTCTCTGTCCCTTTGGAGCTGCTGAGGGCAGGGAATGCCTTTTTCCCATGTGGGAAGGGCTGGGGGTTTGCAGCACCTCTGGAAATAAAGGGTCAAAATGAATCTGGGGCCTGATTCTGTCAGAGGCAGGGGGGCAGCGATGCCCACCCAAAAGGCAGTAATGGGGAGGGCTGCAGTGCCGGCGTTCTGCAGGAACCCGGTTCAGCTCCCTCTGCCCCTCCTTCAGCCCCTGCCCAGCAAGCTCCCCCTCCACCCCCAGCCTTTCCATGCTTTGCAGATAGGGAAACTGAGGCACAGAACCAGGCATCAGGTTCCCAGCCCTCGTGGCTGCTGCTAGTGCTTGAAGCCATAATAAACCCCTGCGGTCCTGCCAGCAGCCCAGTGGAGTCCTGATCTCGCAGGGCCTCTGGGCTCCCAGGGGACATAAACACGAATAATGGGGACTTCTGGCTGAGCAGCCAGCAGATCATGGGAATCTGTGCTGTGTGGTTACAACTATGTCGCTAATTGACAATTTCCTCGGTGGGGGAGCCTCACGCAGGAGGAAGCACAGTCTCCTTGCCATGCTCATCTTCCTCCTGGGGAGCTCAGGGGCCTCTGCAGGCTCTGTCTCGCAGCTGCTGCTTTAACCCTTGCTGGAGCTGGAGCTGGAGCCTCGACCTGCACATCTGGGGCTGTGAGCATCAGCTGGGTCACTCCCAAGCGGACCTGCCGGCCAACGCAGCTGGGAGCCCTGGGCTGCAGCTTACCCGTAGCCTCTCCATGCCCCCGGGCTCATTGCTGTGCCTCAGTTTCCCCATCTGCAATTTAGGAATCGGTCCTTTTTTAAAAACACCCCTCGCTAGAGAGCTCGCAGCAGGGGAGCCCAGGCGTGCGAGGGAAGCAGGGCAGCCTTCAGCAGCTCTGGCATCTGCATTAGCCCTCGCTGCATGGCACAAGAGCCCTCTGAGCACGTGGCCGTCGCTCCCCAAGCACCCCCCTTTCTCTAACGCCCTCGCAATGGTTTATTGCCAATACCCCACTCTCCAAGACCGTGTTGGGGGACGCAAGCACCCGCATGGTTCAGCCCGCCCGCGGCTCACCCACCACGGCACGCAGGGGCTGAGAGCACCCAGGCGAGCAGGGGAGAGCATCAGCGGGGGCTCGGGTCCCTCGCTCCTTTGAAGACCCCGACTAAGCCAGGGATGCCAGGGCTAAAACCGCAGCCTATCCTGACCATCACATGCATTCGCTCCCACACCCACACACGTACCGCGGTCACAGATGTGGGACCACAACACTTAATGGATCCCATCAGGGGATAAAAGCCAGGGAGAGTTTCTGTTAGCTCCCAGGCAGATCCACACCAAATGTTAATGCTGTGCCAAGCGCAGGCAATGCAACCTGCCACAACCACCGCAGGCTGTGCCATGTCTGTGGGGTTTCTCCACCACTGTTCCCTCCATCTCTGCTCCAGACTCACCAGCTTTCCAGATTCCAAAAATTGTTACCTTCTCCGTCACCCCTGATGTGCTCTTTCCCTCTCAGGAGGTGTAGGAGGGAAAGCAAAAGGATTGCCAATGCAGAATCAGGCCCACAGATTTCGACAGCTGCTTAGTCTGAGCTAACACACCTGGGTTCAGACAGTTCGCAACGAGCTTTGAAACGTAAAAGCACTCCTTGGATGCTAGACATTATTGTAAGTTTTAGGTTAAAACAGCAAAGAGCCTGAGTAATGAATCTGGCTATGCAGAAAACCCTTTTTTTTCCAGCTGAATCTAAAAAAATGGGTTGAATCCACCCAAAAATGGCATTTAAAGAATGATTTTGCAGCTACCCCCAAAGCCAACATATGTTTTGTGGAGGTGTCCATAGGGATGGGGTCCATTCCTGGCTGCTGACGGGTAAATTTCAGAGCAAAGCAGCTCAGAGAGATCCCCTTGCTGCAATATCTTGCTTTGAAAAGGGGCCCAATGAAAAGGCTGACACTCTGTGCAGTGATGTCCCTGTCCCACGGCTTGTCACACACTTGCAAATCATTGTGGTTAAGCTGGAGAGATGTTTTTCTGGAGACATGGAGAGCCGGAGAGGAGCAGGACTCTGCTCTGCTGACAAGGACATGCATGAGGAACATTTTCCAAAACAACAGCCCCCTCCGTGAGCAGTGAAGGGGGCAAGGGGGGGTTTAATAAGCTCTGTCTAGAAACAGCCCCTTTTCATATGGCTGTGTTTTCTCCCTGATCGCAGCACCTGGAACGAGCCCTTTTGGCTGCTTCACAGCCAAGGCGGCTGTGCAAGGATCCCTGCGGCACATCCCGCACTGGCCACAGCCTTGGGGCTGCCAGCGGCTCTCGGGGTGACCTGAGAAGAGCCTTTCCCATGTCCCCTGTCCCAGGGCTGCCCTCGCATCACTTGCGAGCCACGCGGGGCTGAAAGATCCCACTCGACGCCCCAAAAGCTGCAAGGGCATCCCTGGCCAAGGGAAGCAAAAGCACAGTGGGGGTTGAACGCTCTCCCCGGATGGTTTCCCTGGCTATGGCTGAGGACATGCTGGATGTGTCGGTCGGTACCAGCCCTGAAAATCCCTCCCCTGGAGCAGGAGGCAAGGGCCAGGTCTCCGCTCTGCTAACCAGCTCCATTAACAAGTCTGCTGCAGCGGAGCGGGGCTGTACCTCCGAACGCAGCTCGGCGAGCACCCGTCTGCGGAGTTTCAGCGCTCATTAAAGGCAGGGAAATGTCAGGACAGCCCTCACCAGGCTGGCAGGCTCTTAGCACGGCTGGGGAACGGGGAGTGCTGGCTGGCTGGCTGGCAATCCTGCTGGAGCACAGCACCGGGGGCGAGCGGCCAGCAGAGCCGCTGGTAATGCCGAGCCAGGGCTGCTGGAAATCAGCACGGGAGCGTTGGAGAGAAGAGGCGGTGGTGGATGCTGACAAAAATCAGGTTCCCGATTTTGCTGGATGGAGGGCAGGTTCTGGCACAGGGACCACGTCCTTGTGAATCTGGGTTACCCCTTCTCCACCTGGCTGGGAGTTGTCTTCCCTGCTGTCCCTGGGGGTCGGGGACATGCAGCTGGGCTCCAGCAAGCTCCATCCTCACTACTTATCTGCCTTGGAGGCAAGAGTCACGTTTTAGCATCGTTTCCTAATGCCCACGGACCCTGCTGAGCCACACTGACCCTGCTCGGCAGAGATATAGGAAGGGTGCCCAGTGCGGGGGGAGATGCTGGTGGTGGGGTGGAGGGGGCCGACACGGCTCTCCCTGCATGCTGCTTGCACCCAGCAGGCAAGGACGTGGGCAGGGACAGAGGTTTGGCAGCGGAGAGGGGCAGGGACACACGTGTGGAGGATGAGGATGATGCTGTGGATGAAGGCACTGAGTGAAGGGGATTGCAAGGGCCGTAGGAAACTGGAGTCTTGCGGGAAAGCCACTTTGGCACTGTTAATTCATTTATCTGATGAAAGCTGTCTTTACCCCTAGCCTAACAGCTCATCTATGCAGCCAACGGGCTTTGGGCTGAATCCACATATGTGGTAGGGGAAGACAACAGCAATGAAGACTTGGAGGTGTGAGCCATGCACGCACAAGCGAGCAGGACGTGCCCCTGGGGGTTGCTAGCTTGTGCCCAAATGTATTTGGCTGCATCTTTGCTGCTGGGTCCTCTCCCAGCCTCAGTGGGGTGTCCCGGATCCTCTGCCCTGGGGCTCTGCAGTGCCCGGGGCATCACGGCCTCCGAGCACAGCTCAGTGTTGTGCTGGAGTCTGCTCCCGAGGCTTTGCAGCGGGATGTGGGCTTCACCTGGAGGAAGGCCAGCTACACCTCTTCTCCCTCAGCTGTAGAAGTTGAATTTAGCATCAGCGTGTGGACTGAGGGCTTGGCCCTTCTCCCTCCAGCCCTCCCACACTGGAGCTGGAGATGCTGCCCACCATCACCTCCACCCATCCCTGAGCCCTCGGAGAGAGGACACAGAGCTGTGCTGCGGAGGCAAGCAGGCACCATCCTCTCCTTACTCCAATTAGATTTGCCTTTTTCTGTCTTTCTGAGTGGTGGCATTGACATGACCGAGACCTTTCTCACCTTGGGCTGGGAGCTGTAAACACAGGCAGCATCCAGCACCCCTGCCCCAGCCTGAAAATAGGATGGTAGACTACAGGTGGCTGGGAGGAGCAGGGCGAACGTGCAGGCGAAGTGGTGAGGCAGCCCTCAGCATAATAAATAGCAGCACCACACACCACCTGCCTACCCATTATCAGCTGCTTTGTAGGCACCCGAGCAGAAAGGAGTTGGAAGGAGGGGTTTGAAAAGGGACGCAGAGAGACTCCAGGCTGCGTTAGAGAGAGTTTCTCCCACGTAGAGGGATGAGGCGAGAGAAAACATGAAAGCATTGGTAGGAAAATCTAGCAAAAAAAGTCTACAAGTTCTGGCTGGGGGTTCAGCTGAAGCCTCCCAGCAGCTTCGAGGGCTCACTAGCAATTTTTCCCTGCAGCTTGCAAACAAGGTAAGTGAAGCATCAAGGGTTTAGGTGCTCAAGGGGAGCAAGTGAGCAGCACCCAGGTGTCCTTTTTCCAGCTGGGGAAGGAAGGAGATGGCTGGGCTTGAAGATTTCCTCCGTGCAGGGTTTGCTCTGTAGGGTCTGGGTAGAGGGAGAACGATGGGGGAGGTGGGAGGAGACATGGTGTCTCTCCTCCCAAACAGAAAATATGTTCCCAGTGACTGCAGTGGTTTTGCACCTTAATTATTTCCTTTGGCTCTGCTACTGGGAATGGTTGTGTCCTTAAAGTTGTTAAAAGGGCAAAAGAGAGAGGAAAAGCAATCCTGACATCCTGTCCATTGGGTCCAGATGTAGCTCGCAGAGTGCAAATTAGTGGATGCAGAATGGAATCACTTAAAAAGAAATTTAATGAGATCGGTATGCAGGCATCTGGTTCCTATCAATCATAATTTTGCGTGATATGCAATGGTAAATATCATCTTTTTAATGGCTCCGATGAAGAATAAGAGCCCAAACACACACACACAATGAGCCAACAAAATTCCAGAGCCTGAGATGTTTGAATTCTCAAAAAATGTTCTGTAGATGGAAAAACCCCAACTGACACCTCTTCTAATTCACTATTGTTTGAGTTATTTTATTTCTTCCTTTATTTTTTCTTCTTTCCTCTGGTTATATTTAACCTTTGTGTTAAATTAATCTTCTCTGTTTATTAACAACTACCACTGAGCGAGCCTCCTTCCCTCTTTTTCTTGGTTCGACAAGTCAAATATTTGCTCTAGGCCAGAAGTTCTTGCTGCAGGCGCCTGCCTTTCTCCAGCCCTGCAGAGAGACACTGGCCAAGGAGAGACAGCTGCAGGTCTCTGGCCGGCCACGGATTTGCTTTTCCACTTGAAGCAAAGATGATTTGAGCTCCCCTGTTTCAATTCTCCGTGGATGAAAGTGAGCAGACAGCACATGGGGTTGAGCATGTGCGCGGGGGCTTTGCTGGTTTTACATCCCTCCGGCACCACTGCCGTCCCTCTTGCAGGTCCCTTAGGAAAACTGCTGGGCTCAGCTCCCGTGGGTGCATCACCTTGAGGGTCTGCAAAGTGGGGAAAGGTTGGAAACCAAATATTTGGATCCTTTGTTGGCCTGGTCTCGCCCAGCTTAGGGATTTTGGGGGTTTGATCAATCTTTGCTCCCAGTGTAGCTGGCTGAAAGCGGCAGAGAGGTGGAGGTGATGCCATGGGAGAGGCGTGAAGCCCCTGTTCCTGAAGGGCATCGGCTCCAGCGGCTCCTTTTGGCCCTTCTCCTGGTGGGGGGATGCTGCGATTCCTGGCGATGCAGGGGTCGGTTCCCCCTTGCTGTACCCCTTGTGCCGAAAGAGCCAGGCTCAGACCAGGTATTTTTCTCAACTCATTCCCTGGGTCTTCACAGCATCATGCCCTTGAGCTGAGATCAAATAAGGCTTTTCAAGGAACTTCTGATGGTTTGGGATTCAGAGGCTTAGGCATGCATTGCCTGGCTGGCAGCCTCCATCCCCTGCATTGGGGTAGGCTGTGGGCAGCAGGTCCTGCTTCCAGCAGCACCCCCTGCTCCCAGCACCCAGGGGGGATGCCTGCCAGAGCTGGAGGATGGGGGGGGAGAGATCTGCTAGCAGGGATGGCAAAACCCGTAGCTCTGACCTCGGCGGGGTGTTTGCTGTTGATAGGTGGAGGGCGTTGATCTCAAGGGCCGGCTGGAGCTGCGGGCTTGGGGGCTGCAGCAGCTTGTGCAGAGGTGGGGAGGGATGGGGGGGACAAGGATGCTGGGGCCAGATGGAAAAAATAGTCCCATTAAAACAGAGAAGAACATTTGTTCTTCTGTTGGGAAATGCTTGAGGCAGAAATCTTGAATCCTGGTGCTATCTCCATGGACCCAGCAGGCTCCATCCCCCAGCCAGGGGACCTGTGTCCATCCCCGACCACCTCTGACAGCTCCGAGCTGAAGGGTACGGACCGAGCATCTCTGTGGCGACAAGAGCTGGAGACAGACGGGCCCAGGAATGATTTCTCCTGACAGGAACCAGATGTGTCAGGAGGAGCTTTGCTGGGGGGGGAGGCTGCACAATAACAAGAGGAGTTTTGTCACGGGTCCCCTCTGGGTTTTAAAAGCAACACCTTGTCTCCCTCTTCCACCTTCCTTCCTCCCACACCCTTTCCGCCACTTACTCCTCACACCTCCAAACCCTATTTTGGGCCATCTGATGAATCCCAGATGCCTCGGGGAAGCAACAGAAGTGGCGGTGCACTCCAGGCGCTGCTTCATGCCACTTCCTTGGCAATGCCCCCAAGCTTTCGCAAGCCAAGGGAGCGGGGGAAGGAAGGGGGGGGGGAAGAAGGATACCGAAGTGGTACACAAGCCTGGTCCTCAATATTGTGATTATCTGTGGAGTGGTGAGTGTGGAAGAGGATCCCACCCGGTCCTGGAGGGAGGTAGTGATGGTTGGGAAAAGGGGTGGGATGGGTTCATGTGTTTTGGGATGGTGCTTGGGGAGGGGGTTACAGCAGCCTGGGAGAGGGGAGGAGGCAGTCTGTCTGGAGCCGGGGATGGTGGGGGACAGCCCGGGGAGCTGTCTGCCACCTCCTGAGCATCCTTCACTGGTCCAAGGAAAGGGGAGCCCAGGAGGAGGCAGGGAGAGCCCTGTTGGAGAGAGGGAGCTGGGTGAAAGGGAGCAGCAAATGCTGATGTGGTTCTCTCCTGTGTAAATGGGGTGGTTAATGCAACTCGAGTGTCAGCCCCAGCTGCTGAGAGTGACTGGCTGCAACGCTGGCATTGGTGGTGTTGGCATTGGTAGCCCCAGCCCTGTGCCCTGTCACCTTGTGCCCTTCAAACCTGCCAGCCCTCCAACTCCCCAGGAAGCTTAGCACATCAGCTGCATCCACAGCTTCACTCGCTTCACCCACATTTCACTGGGGTTGACTTCATCCCACAGAAAAGAGGGTCCCCAGCCCCTCAGAGGCGCTGGCTGGGTGTTTGAGGCATCTTCGTGCTGGGGAAACCAGCTCCTGGTGCAGATGAGCAGTGATATGAGCTCAGGGCTGAGATCTTGCTGGACACTCTGGTGGGGCTGATCTGTGAAATGTGGGGACATCCTGCGCAGGGGGAGACTATTTTGGGTGGCAATGCAGGAATAAAGCCCATGGGGCCAGGAAGCTGCTGTGGGACTGGGGAAGAGGGACAGGGAGATGTTGGCTGGCATGAAGAGAGGTTTTCATGCTCTTCACTGGCTCTCTGAGACAGGACGTGATATTTTGATGTATGTGGGCATGTATAGAGCATCTGGCATGCCTGGGTGAAGTCTCTGGGTATCAAGAACTCACTCTTGCCTCTGCTTTGTAGATGAATATCCAGCTGTGATGCCCTTGTAGCAGATAGGGAAGGTTGGGGAGAAAAGCATTAACCTGCTGATTTTTAGGCAGCTGAATGCCACAGCTTCTGGGGGGTTCAATGAGAAAACCAATGTTAGCTGTGTTAGATGCAAGGGGGTGGTTTCAAGCATCTCCCCCCCTTCCAAGCTTTGCTTTAACCTCTCAGCCTGCTCTCACCTTCCTGATGGTGTTTTATGTCTATTCTTTCTTGAAGGTTTTTTGTCAACTTCCCCTCGGCCAAGCAGTACTTCAGCCAGTTCAAGCACATGGAGGACCCATTGGAGATGGAGAGGAGCTTGCAACTGCGTAAGCACGCTCGGCGGGTCATGGGTGCCATTAACACTGTGGTGGAGAACCTCAATGACTCCGAAAAGGTGTCCTCTGTTCTGGCCCTGGTGGGCAAGGCGCATGCCCTCAAGCACAAAGTGGAGCCCATCTACTTTAAGGTAAAGGATAGAAGCAAAAAAAAAAAAAACTCTGGGATGCTTTAGAAATTGGGAAGAGAGCAGGAAAGAGGGATGCGTGGCGAGCCGGTGCTGTCTGTCCTCACCCAGAGGAGGTTGGCTGGTCGCTGGGGTTGCTCCCCACGTGGCTGCAGTGTCCTACTGCGATGCTGTCCCACGCAGACCACCGTTCCCAAACGCAGCCAACGCTGAAGCACCAAGTACCTCGCCCTGCCCGGGGAAGCCTGCCTGCATCCTGCTGGCAGCCCCCTCTGGCATGGTTGCGGTCATATGTCCCTTCTTTCAGAAACCAAGCATGATAGAAGGGACTAAATTTGAGGTGCCCAAATTAGGGAGATGCTTGAACCTGCAAGCAGCACTCCATGGTGCCTGGGTGTCAGCCTCCCCCCTGCCCAGGCTACCTGTCCCATCTGTTCCCTGGGGTGTCAACAGACCTCCCGAACATCTGTCTGTCCCACACAGGGTTGTCATTCCCCAAACTCAGCAACAGGGTTAAATTGGTTTTGTAGGAAAAAGCTAAATTTGCTGTTAGCTGCTCCCTGCAGAGTTACTAATCCTTGGCTGTCCGCCTGCCTCCAGAAACTCACTGGTGTCATGCTGGAGGTCATTGCTGAAGAATACGCCAACGACTTCACCCCGGAGGCGCACGGTGCCTGGACCAAGATGAGGACCCTCATCTACACCCACGTGACGGCGGCGTACAAGGAGGTGGGCTGGGCGCAGTACCCCACCGCCACCCTGTGAGCGGCCAGCGGGGCCAGGCGAGGGGCAGGGAGGGCTTCGCTCACCCCAGGACTTCACTCTGGTCTCTTCTCAAGATCTTCGCTCAGTCTAGGGAGCCCGGTAGGGCCAGCTCTGTTAGCTGCCAAGTCACAATTTGATCTCCATGGGGTTTAAAAACAAACTAAATAAGCCAAAACAATAGAACCGTGAAGGGTGTGGGTGGGTTGGGGTGAAGCAGTTGCAGGGGACGCTGGAAGGGGATGCAGAGCGCGAGGGGACAGCATTGGTTGTTGGCTCCATCTTACTGTCCTGGCGTGTCCATCACCACCTCCCAAATCCTCCACCTTGCTCGTGCCATCTCAAAGTCCCTTGCACAAGCTCTGCTGCACAGCAGTGACCTGCAGCCCCGTTCACTGACAAACAATACGACCCTCGTTTTCCATGCAAAGCCCCCAGGTAAACTTGGCTCCTTGCTTTTGGGGGCACGATGCTTATGGGGACCTCCGGCTGCCTGGCTGGCAGCGAAAACGCTTTGCTTTGCACTTTCTCTACTCCCCTGACAGGGTGGCAGGGCTGATGGCCATGGCCGGAGCTGCTCTCGGCTGTCCATCACGCTGCACCGTGGGCTGGCAGCAGCCCTCTCCTCTCCTGTCACCCCCAGTCCCTCTCCTTGGCTGGCTGTTGCAAACCCTCCGGGGGCTGGAGGGAGCAAGGGGGTGGGAGAAACGTGCTCCCCCAGCATAAGAGAGTGGGGAAGAAGGGGGATGCCTTTGGGCTGCCTCCACTCGTGGCTCAGAGCATGGCACATAGGTGGGATCTCTGTGCCAGATGCAGGGAGCTGGTAAGCCCACCTGGCTCCCTTCAGTTCCCATGGGCAGCAGGGACATGCATGAGGACGGGCTTGGGTGGCATATGTTGTGCCATCGCCCTGGGAGCTGGTGTCCGTAGGTCGGTCTGTCCGGCAGCCAGCAGCAGGGTAGTGCAGGGATGCAGGACTGGGGCAGCTCTGCCCTGCTTGGTGAGAAAGGGGTTCAGGCTGTGATCAGGAGGGGGAAAGATGAAGTGGACATAGCAGGAGGGATTCCTGGGTGCGAAGAAAGGTCCCTGCTCTGTTCAAATTAGTAAATAAGTTGTTACATAGAGCATATTCCTGCCCTCTTGGTGAAACTGGGCTCCTTCAAATAAAGTGCCTGGTTGAAATCAACCCACGCAGGAGCTGCGTCCCTCCTCGGGGGCCAGCAGCACTCCTGCCTGTGCCTGGCAAAGGGCTCTCCCCCCTGAAATGAGACATGGCTGCAGGGCTCGCAGCACTTATCCTGCCTCCGACACTGACTCCTCCTGAAGCTGTGGGTGAGTCTGCTTGGTTTCTGCCTCAGTTTCCCCTTCGGTTATGAAAAGGGGAGGAAGAGCAGCCCTGTTGCCTCCTGCACACATGTGCTTGGATTTATAGGATTTATGGGACTGATTCCCAAAGGACTGGGGATGAAGCATCAGATGTGCTAGGAAGCTTTGGCATCCTTGCCACCCAGTATTTCCCAAAATGTCTCTGTTATTTTTAGAGCTCTAGCATTAAGGGCAATGTTACCTACTGAAGTGGGAGGCGTGTTCCCTTCTGAGATTTCCTCTGGCCTCACTCCACTTACTGCCCTGGAGAGCTGGCAGCTTTCCGGGAGAGACCAGCTCCTCTCCTGGATGTCGGCTTGACAGGCAGTGAGCCCACAGTCCCTGGCTGGGATCCCTGTGGCTGCCTTGGGGACATCCCCCCCCCCCGCTGCTGCGGGGACACTGCTGGAGGGGGCAGCAGTCACTCTCCCCAGGGCTGACCTCCCTCCTCTGGAGCAGCCAGCCAGAAACTCCTGCTTTGCTCACCCACAGACAGTTCATCTGTGCTTTTAATCATCCCCAGGGAATAGGGGTTTTTTTCTTCCCTGTTTCTGGCGTTTTGCTGCCATGCCAAGGGGCTCCTCTGCTCCCCAGCCTTGGCACCACCTGGGGGGTGGCCAGCACTGGGTACTCGCTCCCAGAAAAGCTCTCACTGGGGTTTCCCCCTTTCCTCTGCCGGCTGTAACAGCAGGTTTCTGCTCAGGATCCGTTGGAGCCTGTACAGATGGGCAAACCCCTGGACCCCAGCCCTGCCCCTTCCATCACTCATGGCAAGATGCTGGCACAGCCCACTGCTGGGCAGTGACCCTGGGGACCACTGCTCAAAGCAGGAGGGGTGGTGTGCTTGGGGGGAAATGTCTTCTCCTGTTCCTTTGAGCTTTGTTAGATGCAGCCAGGAGTTTGTGCCGTCACCTGGTGCCCTGGCTCTGGGTAGTGGGTTTTGGGGAGGGGTCTAAACCTCTTGGCTGCATTCCTCAGTGCTCCTTTGCCTTCCTGCGGAGCCCTGGGACCAGAGTTAGTCCCAGAATAGCCCCAGGACTCCACTAATGCCACTATAGCTGCTCCCTCTGGCCTTGCAGTTCTGTCCTCCCTATGTCCCACAACAAAGCAGGTGGAGAGGAGCAACGGAGCCAGGAGCAACAGCACGTTCTGGGTGTGCATAGAGGGTTGGGTGGAAATAACCACTTGAGGCATGGCTGTCCTTGGCATGGCAGCATGCAAGGTCAAGGGGTTTATAAAAGGAAGGGACGGACACAGTGTGACAAGTGATGCTGCTTTGCTGTTGGGGTGGGCTGTCATTTAGAGTCAGCACCCTCAAAATTCAGCCTACCAGCCTGCACTCATGAAGGTGCCAGCAGCTGATGCCTCTGGCTCACATCCGAATGTCAAAGCAGCTGCTAATCCCTTGTGCAGTTGGCGGAGGCATCCTTCAAATGGCAGCTGCTGGCCAGGGTCAGGATTAGGCCCGTGCAGAGGGGAAAAGACCTGTTCAGCCATTGACTTTGCTCCAGTGCAAGACTGGAGAGCGATGACTTGGAGTAAGAGTGTTAGGTATTCTTTGGGTGCATCACGGGACTCTCACGAGCACAACTCCACCGATTTCTGCCAAAACCTCAGGGCCAGCGGCATGTATTTTCAATGAGTTCATGTACTCCCTGTGCTCTGCAGATGCTGGGCCAGGGATGTTTCATCTTTAGACAAAGTTCACACATTAACCTTTGAGGTTAATATTCTCCAGGTGGGAATTTTTATTTTTTAGTGCAAACCCTTCCTCCTCCCTCCCACAACCAAAATTGGGCTTGGTCACACTTAGAGGGCGAAGTGATTTTGGGGTGGCTGGAAAGTCCCCATGTTCATACCTGACCCACCTGAGTGCCTTGGATTTGGGGGAGCAGCAGTGAGGTCCCCCACCTCACCTTTGAAGGGGGCTTGGTTTCTTCTTTTCTTTTTTTTGCCTCCCTAGAAAAAACTGACCCATGACCTTGTGCGCCCACGTGTGCGTGTCCTGGGCTTGGGTTTTTTTTCCAGGCACATTTTTCTAAAGCAAATCCAGATGCGTGCAGCTGCTGTCCCTCGAGGAGCTCCCCCATCAGCCAAATTGCAGGCCAGTCAAATATATGCAAACAAACCCATGTTTATTTTTATCAGCTCTGTAGGAAGTAAAATGAAGCAAGGAGGGCGGCTGGGGCAGAGCTCGCAAGGGGAAGAGACAGAGATAAAGCGAACGCCCCCTCTTCGCCGCCCGCAGCAGAGCAGGCATTGCTTAAATCAGGGAAAATTCTCATCTGGGGAGAGATGAAAATGAACAGAAAAAGGGGAGAAAAAAAAACATTCCAGAGTGACAAGGCTGATAAATGCTGTGTGGAAGAGCAGAAAGGGAGGCCAGGTCCTGGCTCTGAGCGTGGCTCTCCGGTGCACACGCCTGCACAGCTGCTCCCTGTTACCGCCAGCCCTGTTGCTCCCCCCTGAACCCACCGCAGCCGGCTGGGGACCCCTTTATCTCCGCTTTCCTTCAGGCCCTGCTCGCTGGGACTCAACATTTCACCTCCCGGTACACTTGGGCTGAGATAGGGGTGCTGCCCATGCAAGCTTTGGGCTCAGCTTTGCTCTCCTTAAATGTGGCAGGTAGGGACCGACTCGCAATGCTGTTCCCCCAGAATTCACGGGTGAGAAGCTGGGGGCTCAGGGCATGGTGCCAGCACATGCTGGGGACCAGCCAGTCTCTCCCCTTCCCTGTGGAGACCCCCATGTCCCCCAGCCCCATTCACCTTCCCCAGGAATGCTGCTGGACTACTCCTGTTCACTCTGCTCTTCTCTGATGGCCGTGCTGTTGCGGCTGCCCCTGTGCAAGCCAGCCAAGCTCACCTGAGAGCTGCTGCCCCTGTAACCAGGGCAGGATCCGGCCCCTGGCTCAGCCAGTACCTCTACATTAGCATCAGGGCTGGGCTTGGACCCTTGACCGGGGTGGGAAAGTCTTTGTGCCCCCTGCCAGCAGCAGATGAATGCCACGTGAGCGGGGGGATTTGGTGTCCCTGTGGCAGGGTGGTCCCCCCCGAGCACCTTGTCCTGGCTCTCTTTGGGGACACCCGCTCATATCAACCAGCTTGTGTCTCCCCACCCCAAGTTCAACGCTGTGTTTGGTCAGAGGGAGCTCAACGCTGGAGGGAATGGGAAGCACTGGGTTGGGATGGGACACAGATCCCGTCCACCCTGTCCCCTCCTCCCTATGGCCAACACTCCAGGCAGGTATAGCTCCATATACACCCAGCCAGCTGGAGAGACACCCCAACGCCACCAGAGCTGTTTGGACAAGGAACCCCTAAGGACCTTGTGCCACCACCCTCCTCTTCTCTCATAGCAAGACAAATCCCCGAGGCAGCCAAGCCGCAGGCTCTCCCGGGGGAATCCTCTTGCACCTCTGCCAGTTTGCTGCAGTTTGCCCCAGTAAAGGGGATCCCAGCGTCTCCCCGCTCTCTGGGGAGGTGCCCAGCGACTTCAGTGGGGACCAGATTTCGGCTGGCTGGACTCTGGCACCAGAGCTCAGCCTTCCCTGCCCCTTGCCGTAGGGAAGCCGCCCTGGTGCACTGATGTCAGTGCGAGGACTGCTCGGGGCCAGCGATGCCAGACAGATGGGTGGAAGGGAAACCCATGAGCTAACCTTGGACCAACTTACGGAAAGGGAGGGATAAAACTACCCGCCTATTTAACAGAGTGCGACGCTAATTATTTTCCATAGCTGAAGTTGTCTCTAATTGTTAGTATGTCTTAACCAGTCCCACCGTGACCCACAGACATGAGCCGGCGTGGTCTGATGTAACTCCGTGTCTTTCCTGTTACTGCTGCGGATACTGTTCATGTATGTGTTTCTCGGCGCTTCCGTGCTGGTTTTATACATGCCGTTTCGTGTACGATGGGTGTAACTTGTTTTTCTTTTTGTAGGTTTTTAGTATGTTTGTACCCAGACAGAATGGTGTTATTAAACTGAAACTTGTATCTTCAGTGGATAAATCAATCAAACCCCTCCAGCTCTTCTTGGTTTCTTTCTGGTGGGGTGGCTGTAAAGTGGGGGGAGGTCGGGGGGATGTGGGGGGCTGCCCCATGTCCAGGTACGTCTGTGGGTGCCTGCTCGCTCTGGGGCACCAGTGAGGGAGCTTTGCAGCTGGAAAGCAGCAGCAAAGGGAGGAGACGTGTCCTTCACTGCCCTTCTCCACCAAGGGTGGTAAAGGTGGCCAGAGGTATCTTACTAATGGGCTCAAGCGAGAAGGGGAAGGTCTGCTCCTCCTCTGGGCTCTTTGCTTGGCTTTCAGGTATGTTGTGCAAACCTCCAGGGGCTCTCCCTGAATCAGGAGCTGTTCCCGTGCCTTCGCCAGCTCAGACGGCCCAAAATGCATGCAGGAAGGATGAGCTGCACGGGACCGGCCAGGGACTTGCCCTAACAGACATCCTAAGCCTGATGCGCAGCCTTCACGGCACGTGAATCCGGGCAGGCACCAAGACAAAGGCTGCTCTCCACTGCGGGAGGCAGCAGGACAGAGCTGGACAGGAAATCTGCAGTGGTGATGGCCACAAGATGCAGCAACCATGACCGTCAAGGACTATGAGATAGTTCCCAGTCTTTAAAAATAACAAACAGCTCCCTGAGCAGCAGAAGCCAACTTTTCCATGGCTCTGTCCCACGTAGCTCCTCCTGTGCCTCGCGCTGTGGCTGAATCACGTTGCAGTGGGATGGGTCCCAGCACGGCTGGCTCGTGTCGTGGTTTCCCTCCATGGGTCTTTCCAGCTCCCTCTTTTGCAAAACAGGCCCGCGATGTACTTGAGACCTCTGTCAAATTTGGTTGACACTGGCCAACCTTTCCAAAGTTGTTGGCAGAGGATGAACGGACAGACAGACAGATGCATGTTATGGTCCCATAAGCCCATTTCCGTGGGATGCAAGGCTTGGAAAAGAAATCTGAGCAATCCTTTTTATTGTGCTCCTCTCTACTGATGCCAGGTACATCAGCACAGGTCAGAATGGGCTTTCAGGGAAGGGAAAGCTCATCCTACCAGGGTGGAAGAAACCACCAGCACCTGGCCACAAGCAATTTTAAGGGGAGCAATCCCAGTTTAGGACCCCGGTCTGAGGCTGGGGGGGGTCTCAGTGGGGTCTGAGAGGGAGGAGGGCAGAGATTGGTGCCTTGGAGTCTGCCCAGGGTCTTGGGGAGCCTGATGCTGGCTTGTCTGCTGTTGGGCTGAGGACAACGGTGATGTTCTCCAGCCCTGCATGTGGTGGAGTAGCTCTGGCGAGGGCAGGCACTTCAGCTAATCTGGGGTCCCCAAGCTACAGGGACTGGGGTAGCCATGCAAGGGGAGCCTATTTCTTCCCCTACAGTTTAGCCAAAGCAAGCCCGACCAGCCACGGCCATGGAGAAGGGAACTAAAGGCCAACCCACTTGGGGAGGGGAATAACTGCCTGGTTCAATCTGTCTTCTGCTGTGCCTTTTTGGCGGGGGGGAAAACCGCTTGGTGCTGTTAATGCAATTAATAAGCTGTGCTCGGAGTCTCCACCACATCCTGTATACACTTCCAGGCGGAAGCGAACAGTCAGCAAAGCCCGCACGCTGCTATGCTCCAGATGGGAAACCTTGGCTTGGAAACCACGAGCCAAAGGACTGGCTGGCTCAGGAGCGGGGAGGTTGCGGTGGGGACCTGAAGCTCTTAGACCTTTGCACGCTGGGCTGAGACTAGCCAGAACCAGCGGTGGATGGAGGGCGCTGACACAGGGCCGTTTTTTCCAATGGCTTGTTGAAAAGGAGCCGGGAATTTCAGCATTACCTTGCAGGGAGAAAATATGTACACAGCCCTTCACTTCGTACTAATATTTACCCCCAGATCCCATCACTTCGGGGTGGCTGTGACGATCGCGCTGTCACCCGGACCCCGCGGCCATGCCAGTGCTCTGCAAGCGCTGGCGGAAAAGGAGACAGGGTGGGAGGATGAGGCTCACAGCACACTGGAAAATTGGCCCTGGCACAGGGGTGATGGGCTCGCACCCTCCTGCTTCCCTGTGCCCAGGGTGGGGCTAAACCGGTCTTGTTTCCCAGTGTCACAGCCTGGGGATGCTGCTTTCCAGGAGGCAACCCTTGCCTAAGGGAGCCGGAGGAGATCCAGCTCTTAGAAACCACTTTGGTGGCCCCGGTGATGTTTTACGGGCTGGGGAGTGGAGGGAGAGGGGAATTTGATAGCTAAGGCATGGCATGGGATGTGCTCCCAGCCTGTCTCCTTCCCGTGGTCCAGCCCCGGGAAAGCCCATCTGCCCCCCACTGCTGGCCATGGGGTCCAGCACTCCTTGCCCAGCGCCTGCCATGTGCTGGGGGGAATTATGGTTCCATGAGCCCAGTACAGATGTGGGCTCAGACGTGGCACATCTCCACCGTGTGTCCATATCCCACCGGCACCTGGTGACAGCCAAGGGGAGAGCCAGGAGGTTACTGCGAGGGACAGACAAAAATACATCTGCACGAGGGAGATTAAAAAAGAGGATATGCAATAACTGTGCTGAAAAAATACCTATTAAAACCCAGCCTGCAGGAGCTGGCGGTGAGGAGAAGTCCTCTCTTGTGTCCTGGGCGGTACAGGGTGCGAAGCCTCGGGAGACGGAGCTTGCAGGCTCCCACTGGCTTGAAGGACATGTCCCTTCTTCTCCGTTATCTGCCCCGAGATAAGAGCCAGGAGCTCCAGGCTTTGTTGTATGAACCGCCCTATGGCCACCCTCACCAGCGCAGGGGTTTTGGCAGCTCCTCACACAGAGCAAAGCTCTTGGGGGAAGAAAAATACGCAGGAAAAACACCCACCCCGGCGGGGCTGACACTGAGCAGGAGCCGGCCCTTCCTTCCGCACCCGGCTCCTCTTCAGCTGCGCCGGCTGATATGGTTTATCTGAGCAGCGCTGAATGTAAACGCTGTCAGCGCCGGCTGGGATTAATTCCCGGGAGTTTGGCAGCCGAGAGATGAAATAACAGCGCTGGGGGGGGGACCGCACATCTCAGACTGAAAAATCCTCCTGGTTGATTTACAGCCAGGCTTCTCTTCTCCCAGGCACTTTTGAGAGAGAGCAGAGCTGAGGGCAGAGGGAAGATGGGGGAGAGGGCCGGGAGGAGGAGGAAGATGATGGCTCTCGGGGGGGCCAGGCTGCCTTCTCCTCCTCCTCTTCCTCCCCCCTAGGACCCAAGGGAGTGGGGGTGATTGGGAAACCACACTTGCCCCATGCACAGGAGCTGGCCAAAAGCACTTGGCCCCGCTACCAGGGACCCTGGGGGTGGTGTGGGACACGGCTCCCAGCCCCCAGCCCAGCCAAATCACCCTCTGGTTTTGCAGGACCCCCCGGGCGGAGGCAGCAGCGCCGAAGGCACCGAGGTGCTCCCGGATACCTGAACCCAGACAGCCGGCACCCTGCCCGAGAGAGGAGCCTTCCTCTGCTTTCTGCTCGCTGCTGGGTCGATGCGCCTTAGCCTGGGGTGGCAATTGCCGTCCCCACGTTAACGAGCACCGGCTCCCCTCTCTTTGGGGAACAAACCAGCAAAAAGCATATTCCCATCGCTCGGCGCATTAAACATCACAAGATCACCCGAACCAAACAGCTTTGCTGCTGGGAGGATTCCCATCCCCACACAGATGGGACATCTATTGCTGTTTATTACAAATCCGTTTTATTAATTGACAGGTATATTTGCTTCAAGGGAAAGCTTTAGAAAACTGTGCCGCGGATGCTGCTGTTTGTATGTTTGATCAGTTTTGAGGCTGATGTTCCAAACAGCTCCTGAAATAAAATAATCATCAGGCTCCGCCACATTGTTGTGGTTTTATATTTATATAGCAGAAGGATTTGTTTTGGGGATACTTTTCTAAGCAGTAATGTGATTTTCATTTACTTTCCTTACATACTTCAGTAAATAACTACAAACAATTCCACTTATTTTTATTGTTTTCTTGGTAGAGGAAAAAATTGGCTGCACAAAAACCCCAGCAGTGCACAGGCAGGTAAATTGGTTTATTTTAAATTTAGGAAAGCCCTTGCCTCATCTGCCAACCAAGAGCCGTGCATCACTCAGGGCCCTGCTACCAGCAAATTATGATTATACTCAGGATCTAACAATATATTTTATATCTGTCTACATATAATGTAGTGCTATAGATGTATTTTGAGGTTTCAGGAGATGCGTGGCGTTGCATGCCCCGTGGTGCTGCCGCTGTTCCCTGGGGCCAGGGCTGGGGTCGGCTGCCCTGCCGCTTGCCGCCCTGCCCGTGCCCTGCCTGCTGCCTGCTGCCAGGATGCGGCCGGGCACTTTCCGCCGAGCTGCTTTCTGTCCCTTGTGACAGAGCATCCCTGGCCCGTGTCTGCCAGGGCACCGGGTGACATCCGTACTGGCTCTGCGGGTGACGAGGGGGTGCAAAAGGCAGGCAGCAGGTCCTGGATATCGTACTGTCAGCTTTGGGAACCTGCGTTAAAAAATAATTCTAGTGTTGATGGCTGGGCAAGGGGTCAGTGAGACAGCGGCCGCCCCCCACCTCCGTGAAAACCCACCTGTGGCATGGTTCACTTTGGGACTAGAGGCCGGCAGAGGGGTCGGGGTGACAACAGAGAGGGGTGCCTGCAGGACTGGGGTGTCTGCAGAGATGTGCCTACAGATCCTGGGGTGCCTATGGAGAGACAGGGTGCCAGCAGGGATGCGGGTGCTGACAAGGATGCACCGGGGAAGCGGCTGTTTTGGCAGTCCAACCTTGCTCTCTACCAAGCACCCATCTCCCCTGGGGTCCTGCATCGAGGGATGCTGAAGCCTCCTGGGCCCCAGCCCTCCCCCAGCTAAGAGGGGCCAGGGCTGATGGAGGGCTGTGGTTCAGAGCTCTGCTCCCCACACCAGCCCGGCTGCTGGATGCAGCTTGGCTCAGTGCCGGTGGCAGGCAGGTAACCTCTCCGAAGGTGAATGCAGATGGCTGTGCAGGTATAAACAACGCGCTGCAGCCTCCGCCTAGCCGGGCATAGAGCCGCTGAGCCCGGGCACAGCTTGTCCTGCAGTCTGAGCCCCGGCAGGGAGGCAGGCAAGGCGAGGCAAGGCAAGGGGGGTGCTTGGGGACAAACGGATGGCTTCTCCTCCCAGCTCGCCTGCCCAAGGACGCCCAGCGGGCAGGACTGCTCAAGCTCTTGCAGAGCTGCTGTTCCAGTGGTAAATGTTGCATTCAGCTCCGCAAACCAGAACCACCCCTGGACAGGAGGCAGCTGCGGCTCAGCACCAGGGCAGCCCAGCATCTCCCAGCCCGGCCTGCGCCTACGGGTCAGGCTCAGCAGAAGGAGCCACTGGGAAGGCTGGATAAATACCAGCAGGCGAGGAAGATTGCTTCTCAAAGGTCACCGCTTCCTCCGCGCTGCTGCAAATTCTTCTGTTTCAATCCCTCCTCCTCTCCACGGCAGCATCCTCTGCCCTAGCCCCTGTCCCAGCAGCTCCCGCTGACCCCAGCCCCAGTGCCGAGGGGCGAAGCAGCCTCCCCATCAATCCAGGCTATTTCCAGCCTTATCATCTGACTGGGCAGTCATTTCTACTGGAAGGAAATCCCCAAGGCTGGACCATCATCCTATGAGATTTGCCAAAGGGAGCAGGCGGCTCCCAGCCTCCTGCCCTTTCCTGCTCCACTAAATCACCCCAGAGCCCTCCCAAATGTTTATTCTTTGGGAAAGCAATAAAAGAGAAGGAAACCCCAAAAGACAAACTCCCACCAGCCTGCCTTTGATTGCATTTGATATTGTTTTATTTCTTAATGCTTTCCCACCGCAGGCTGGCCGAGGAGGGAGGGAGGGCAGGAGGAAACAGCGCTTGAAGGGGGTAAAAATACAAATTTCCCACTAATAGTTATGTCTGGAGGGGTCTGTGTGCTGCTGGAGTGGCTTGGTCAGGATCTGGGGCTGCCAGTGCCTCTGAGGATGGGAGCTGGGGTCCCCCAGCTCCCCAGGCTGCGGACTTGGAGGTGAGCAGGAGCATCCCTGTGTTTGCAAAAGTGGCCGAGCACGGGGCAGCCACAGAGCACGGCACGGGTGGGCAATGGGTGCTGTTCCCCGTCTCCCAGCCCCTCGATAGCCAGGGCAGGGGGCAGCGGGGACAGGCAGGTGATGACGCCGTGACAAGCCCCATCTGCCGCACAGCCAGGTGGCACCGCTGCCACCAGCACTGTGACGCCAGTGGGAAAGGCTTGGGTGGGCATTTCCATCCGCTCTGCTCTCGCAGAACCAGACCTGGGTTTCCCAGTTTGCCTGATAGGAAAAAATCCCCCCCATCTTCGTGTGAAGCACCAAGATCCAGGTGGTCCCAGGGTGCCCCATGTCCCTCAGGGGCTGAGCAGGGGTGACAGCCGTGACACCCAGCGTGGCACCAGCGGGGATGGGGGAGCGGGGCAAGCAGACACTGGTGAGATGGAGGGAAGAGGGAAGGGAGCGTTGAGCAATGGTAGAAGTTGAGCATCCTCTGCTGCTGCTGGGAACAGCTTCCACCCCGCTCCCAGCGGCACCGAGCGCGGCCGCGGCCTGGCCTCTGCCGTTCGCACTGGGAACGGCAGCGCTGCTTTCGTGCTGGCACATCAGGCAGCTGCCTGCCGAGGGACCCTGATGGCTTGCAGTGGGCCGAGGTGATGGTGGCAGCAGGGACAGGGGTTTTTTAACCTTGAGGGAGATGAGACGGAATGAGAGCGGGACATGGGGGGGGGTCCAAACCGGTGGCAAGGGCTGGGGCAAGATGGGTCCCCTCCATGTGGGGCTTTTCCTCCAGGTTGTGTCCCGAGAGACTGGCGGACGAGGGGATGGGGGGGACAGGCTTCCAGAGCGGCTTCGGGGACACAAACCCATCTACCTGCGTGTGGGAGCAACTCAAGACAACCCAGGGGATCTCACACCCGGATGGGGGGGCTCACGGGAAAAAACTCCTGGAGAACCTGGACTGGGATGTTTTAGGAAGTGGTTGATGTGTCGGAAAGACAAGGAAGCTTTGGACTGCAGCCCCAGGATGGGAGCGTGGGATTTTTACAACACAAAAACTACGAGGTAGTGAAAACCAGGATCTTTCACCCCGAGCATCCTTGCGATGCTGCCTCTGAAAAGTTGCCAGAGCTGATGCCAGGCTCCCAGAGCCCCTCCGCAGGCAGGGACCCACCCAAAAGGCCATTCCCAGGTTCCATCCAGCCCCAGCACATCTCATAACGCTGACTCTGACTCCAGCCAGGGCTGGAGGGAGCCGGACGAGCAGGGAAGGTCAAACCCCGCAGGAGGCTAGGCTCCCTCTGCCTGGAGAGCAGGCAGCCTCCGGACTCCATCAGCTCTCCCCATACCACATGTCACAGCCCCACTGGCACCCAGGTTTGTGCACTGTCATCCTTGCGAGGAAAAAACTGCAGCTGCCCTGAAAGCAAACACCCTCTTCCAAACATACTTGAATTCTCTGAGAAGAAGTCCTGCTACAGGGATACCGAGGCCAAGGGAAGCGGGGCTGAGTTTGTCTCTGAAAATCCTCTTTAAAATGCCCTGAAACCTTGGCTTTGGTTTCTAATGAAGCCCGATGCCACTCAGATCTCCTCCCTGCCGGGCGCTGCAGTGTGTCTCCACGTCCAGGGATGGGACCTGTCCCTGCAGCAGCCACCTCCCAGCCTTCGGCGAGCAGTGAGCAGCAGGACCTTGCCTGGCCCCAAACTGCTGGGAATACATCCCACACGGGGATTAGGATTGGCATTGTAATTCATGGCATAACAGGGAGGGATGGCTTCTGCCAAGATGTCCCAGCCCTGGCCCTGGCACATCGCACCGGGGCTTCCCAGCAAATCACCCAGCGGCACCACTGTGGGGTGCATCCTGCGCAGGACGGGTCTCCCAATGCCGGGGTGCGCAGCGCTGTGTCCCCTCCCTGCTTTCCTTTGGGGACAGGCCAGCTGGGACACTTCTGGCCTGGCCGGGCTGTGGGGTGGTTTGCACAGCAGAGGGAAGTGCTCTGCAGAGCATCTCCCCAGCGTGCTGATGCAATGCCCTGACGTTGCTGCCTTGAGGGTTTTTCGGTCATTTCTTTCGCTTCCTTATTGCCCAACATTCTGCAGGGTTTGCACAGGTGGCAGTCACCGTCCTCTCTTTCCCTCCGTGGGCCTCGCCAGCCCGCGCGGAGCTCTGCCTGGCTCCTCCGCAGAAGGACACGTCCTGCAGGTCCAAGCCTTGGAGCAGGAGGCAGGCAGAGCCACGGCAGCGATGTTTTTTGTCGGCCTTCGTTTGTCCCAGCCAAAGACAGGCTGATCCATCCCCTCCCAGATGCAGGGAGAAGTTGGTGCCTGGCATCTTGGCACAGGTCTCTGCTTGCCACCTGCCCCAGCTTGCAGCTGGGGACACCCCCAGCTCACCCCTCCCTCACCCCTGAGTCACGGGCAGGGAGCATCCACCCGCCCCATGGCACAGCCCACGTCAGGGAGTCCGTGCCCAGCCAAAAAACCCTAACACTCACCGGGCTCTCCCCTTCTCCACCCACTTCAAAACACAACTTCAAAGGAGCTGGGAGGAACCGAAAACTTTTTCCACCCTTTTTTCTACCAGGAACCGGGACCAGATTTGCTGAGCGAGACCCATGGAAGTGGCAGGTGAGGGGCCACTGCGAGCACGAGCTCAACGCCCTACTAGACATCAGTGAATCCAAGCTGGACCCGAGCTGCAGCATCCAGAACAGTTTTAGCACAGCGGCCTTTCTTGAAGTGTCCCTGTGCGGGTAGCATATATATGAAGGAAAAACGCAGTTTTGAATAGTGAGGCAAAGTTAATTCCTGGTCCTGGCTGTAAATTCAGTCCGCACTCGCCTGAGACCTGTGGCGAGTCGTGAATCCAGAATTTATTTTGTGGCAAAAACCAGGGTGTATTTTCCCGTATAAAAGCCTCAGCAATATAGCCATGCCAAACCCAATCTATAAAGGTCTCTCCTAAGTCCCCCAAATCCTGCCGGCACCCGGTCTCCTCCGGAGGGATGGGAGGAAGCTGGATGTGAGGCTGTTGTGCAAGAAGAGGGGCCCAGTGCCGAGGGCGATGGGAGCAGGGGCAGTTCCCCCAGAGCTCAGCTCTGCAGGGCCCTGGACGAGTCACCACTGCGAAAGCCGACAGGACCGGCTCTGCGGCCACTGTCCCTGGCCATGCGTCACCTGGATCTGGCCCGGCCGGGATGTGCCTGGACCCGCGGTGATCTCCGGGCTGTGCCAGCCCACAGTGTGCCCGCCACGCTGCCTGGCACGCTGGGGTCCCTCCTGCTTGGAAGTGGGGTTGGGGGGGCAAGTCCCAGGGTCCTAATAGTGACTGATCCTAATAGTGACCAGTCCTCATAGTGACTTGTCCTAACAGTGACTTGTCCTAATAGTGACCGGTCCTAATAGTGACCTGTCCTTATAGTGACCAGTCCTCATAGTTACCAGTCCTAATGGTGGCCGGTCCTAATTGTGATTGGTCCTAATAGTGACTTGGCCTAATAGTGACCAGGCCTCATAGTGACTTGTCCTAACAGTGACTTGTCCTAATAGTGACCAGTCCTCATAGTGACTTGTCCTAACAGTGACTTGTCCTAATAGTGACCGGTCCTAATAGTGACCAGGCCTAATAATGACCTGTCCTTATAGTGACCAGTCCTCATAGTTACCAGTCCTAATGGTGGCCGGTCCTAATTGTGATTGGTCCTAATAGTGACTTGGCCTAATAGTGACCGGTCCTAATAGTGACCTGTCCTTATAGTGACCAGTCCTAATGGTGGCCGGTCCTAATTGTGATTGGTCCTAATAGTGACTTGGCCTAATAGTGACCGGTCCTAATAGTGACCAGGCCTAATACTGCCTGGTCCTAACAGTGACCAGTCCTAATAATGACCTGTCCTTATAGTGACCAGTCCTCATAGTTACCAGTCCTAATGGTGGCCGGTCCTAATTGTGATTGGTCCTAATAGTGACTTGGCCTAATAGTGACCGGTCCTAATAGTGACCTGTCCTTATAGTGACCAGTCCTCATAGTGACCAGTTCTAAAAGAGCCTGGTCCTCATAGTGCCCCGTCCTAATAGTGCCCGGCCCTGGCAGCCCCCGGTGCCGACGGTGCCCAGTTCCCAGCGCCCAACCCCCGGTGCCCCAGAGCAGACGGCAGGGGCTCAGCCCCCCGGTGTGGGCCGAGGGCACCCGGGGCCGTGGGGCGGGGCGGGGACCGA
>NW_010973093.1:1511142-1547059 GCF_000737465.1 Haliaeetus leucocephalus | reverse complement strand
CGCTTTGCTGGGGTCGGGGGCGGCGCAGATCCCCCTGCCCGGGACGGCGGCCGTGCCCCGCGCCCTCCCCGGCGCCCCCGAGGCGGGCAGCCGGGACGGGTGGAGGGGGGGACCCTCCTCTTCCTCCTCTTCCTCCTCTTCCTCCTCTTCCTCCTCTTCCTCCTCTTCCTCCTCTTCCTCCTCTTCCTCCTCTTCCTCATCACGGGGGGGAAGTGGGTGCGTGTCCCGGCGGGGTGGCCGGGTGGTGCGGAGGGGAAGCTGCGGGGTGGTGGGGGGGGCCATGCCCGCTCCCCTGCCCGCGCTGGGGAGGAAAGCCCTAACCTACTTTCTGGAGCCGATGGCCCGATAAACAAGCGGGCGTGCGGTTTTGTTTTTGTTTTGTGGGTTTTCCCCTTCCCAGGCGAGCGGGGCTGGCAGCACCCTTCGGAAGCGGCAGCAGCCTCGAAGCCACAGGCGAGGGTGCCTGGGTCCCTGCCCGCTCCCGCTCTGCCCCAGAGCATCGTCCTCCCCGACAGCCTCCTGCCGAGGCTGGGGCTTTGTTGTTGTTGCCGCTGGTTTGAGGTTTGGTTTAAAAGCTCTGGAACGCTCGCACGTGCTGCCTTAAGTGGGGAGTGCTGCCACCAGCCCTTTGCAAACAAACAAAAAACCCTTCCAGATCAGAAGGGTCCGGTCATCCGGCGTCCGTACATGCATCCCTCATGGTGCGAAGGGATGCTGGGTGCGGATGTTTCAGCCGGTTTCTTTTTCCCTGTTGGCCCTCAGCAGTTTTGGAGCAGAGGGGTGAGGCTGAACTTTACCCCGGTCCTGCCCTGCCTTGCCGCCAGGCCAGCAGGACCAGGCAGAGGCTGTCCCCCACTGCCCCAGGTTTGCCCGCACCCAGATTGCGGTGCCCACGGGTGGTCTGAGACCCTGCAGCTCTCGCTCAGCTCCCCGTGCCCACGCTCTGCAGGGGTAAGGGGACCTGAGAGGCTGCGTCGTTGCCGCTGGGTCCCTGCAGCAAGAGGAAGTGCCTGCCCTCTTCCCCAGTGCGGCGTCATCCTTCCCGCTGCGAGGCCGTGGGGAGCCAGGACGTTCTCCTGCCTGTGTGTGTACCCGGGTCCTGGATGGTCATTCCCGGGGATTTCCAGGGTGAGCTCATCATATCGCCACTGGCCCGGGCTCACAGCACATCCGCCTGGCTGGAGGGTTTGGGAACGCACCCCGCCACAGTCCCATGGCTGTCCTGAGCGGGGAAATGCCGCCCGGCTCGGCTTGCTCCGTCATGCCCTCTGAAGGAGCATCCTTTGGCTCCTGCCTGTTTCCCAAGTGGGAAATAACCAGCTTGGAAATGTCCCACCTCTGAAATGAGCTGGAAGGTTCAACTGCAGCCATTCCTGGGAGAAACCAGAGCCACCTTTGCCTGCTCTACCCCAGGCACCACTGGCTTCGCAAGTGGCTTCCTGGGCTCCCTGGCCATGCCATTCCGAGCTCCTTTGCAATTAACGGGGCAATCAACTCCTATTGCTGCTTGCTCATTTGGAGGGTGGCTTCTGCCCATTTTGCTTCTGGTTGCTGGAAAGCAGGTGACCGAATCAAGCCTCAGTAGCCTTCCTGCTTCCCCTGGCAGGGGGGGAGGTTTCTGGCACTGCTGCAGCTGCGCTGGAAACTGCACCTGGAGGTGCTGTGAGCCGTGGGGCGAGAAAGGGTAAACCACAGTGTGGGGGGAAGCGGGGTTTGACACCAAACCAGTCGCACCGGTACAAAGTCTGCAAGACGGAGCCAAGCCTGGTGTTGCTCTCGGATGCGTGTGCGAGCGTTCGATGCGCGAGAGTGGCGTTGCCGGAGCGCAGATGCCGGCAGGAGGAACAATAGATGCCGGCGGGTGCTGGGAGAGCAGCTCGGAGGCTGGGGATGTGGAGTGCAGGGGCATGAATCTGGTGGGGAAGGGGGCTGGCTGGGTCGTCTCTGGGGGGCTGCACTCCTTGGGATGGACTGCAGGAGCTGGGGAATTCAGGTGGTGTTTAGCTGTGCTGGACTGAAAGACAAGCACGTGGCTGTCTTCTGGGTCTGCATTTTGTCCTTTGATACTGCTCCCGTTTAACTCTTACAGTGAAGCTGATGGATTCCCCAAATAAATCCTTATTCCATCCCTTAGGTTGTTGGTCTCGATCTGAAAACAACCCTCGGGATGAGCTTGAAGTCAAACCACCGCCGAAGCAAGTGGGGGACAGGTGATGGAGAACCAGCTGGTGGGGGTTTTTTGAGGGCGGGGGGGGGTGGGATCCCTGGTCCCATGTCCTAAAGTGTCCGTGGGAGCGTGCCACACTCTGTGAGGAGGGGGCTCATCCTTCTTCTGCTGTCCCTTGCCTGCTGTGTGGGCAGCCCTGCCCAGGAGCTGCCCAGGCTGGCACAGGGCTCCTAAGACTTTTCCATGTTCTCCACAGACACCGGGAGTCCTGCAGGGACCAGAGCCCAGAGAAGGGAGTGCAGGCTTGGTGCTGGTAGGAGCTCTGCACCAAAGGAGTCAATTAGTGAAGGCTGAAAACTAATTACTTAAATCTATATGAGCCCACAAGTGATGGGATCATAAACTCTTCTCCTCTTGAAGAGCTTTTTATCTAATGACCACTGGTCCCCGCTGTCCTGCCGGGCCGGGAGATGTGTGGTAACGTGATGAGGCCCCAGCGGGGATGGGCACGATCCCTTTTAATTACAAGAATTCAGGAGTTGTGATCATTTGGGAGCATGCGGTGCTTTGGGATATGGTTGTTTCCTGGCCTCCAAGTGAGCACTGAAAACTCTGTGTGTGCCTGCAAGTGTGGAAGGAACTCGGCGCTGGTAGCCTTTTTCTCACTTAATCCCCGTTTCTTACAAAACAAAAAGCGGTTGGTTGGTGGTTGTTCTCTTAATGAGGCATTTGGAGTGGGGGATAGACCCAGAGAGGGTGCTTTGGGGAAGGTCCACGTGCTGGGTGGCCCCGGGACCAATCCTGCCCTCTGCTTGGCCACCGCACAGGACCCCTGTCCCCCCCTCGTCCTCAGGGACCCGCACCCTGAGGGGCAGCTTTGCAGGGTGTTAGCTGAGCATGAGGCAGGGGCAACCCCAAATAACCATTTTGGGAGCGCAGAGGAGCAGCCTGCACCCCTTGTGGAAATCAAGTATTGATGGGTTTTGCATGTGAGGGCTTTCCCCCTCCTCCCTCACCCTCCAATAACTTAAATCTGGGGGAGTTGTACAGTACAATAAAGTCCTTAGAAGCTGCCTGGGGAAGGGCAGTGGGGAGTGGGAAGGCAGGGAGTCTTGCTGTATTGCAGTGCCTCGGTTTCCCCAGCTATGAAATGCCACAAATGAGTCAGAAAGTGTGAAGGTCTCCTGTGAAACCCACTGCTTATCGCCTCAAGGGGAGTTCGAGCAGCCACCGGTGCAGGACTCGCTGCTCTGGCTGTACCCTGAGATGGGGGAGCGGGCGTGCGAACTGACTCGCTCGACACCCGTGGTGCCGGAGGCTGCGCCAGGGCACGGGGCAGGGAGGGAGCAGGGCAGTGCTAAATGATGCTCCTTGGCCTTTTCCCAGGCTACTGCCATCGGGTAGGAGGGGGAAATCAGCCAGTGTGGGGGAGAGACAGTCTCCGTGCTGGACATCCAGCCCAGCGGTGACCTGTTCGGCCGGGCGGCACGTGGCTGGTCGCTCCTTGAGGGGATGCTCCTGCTCTGCGCTCCCATCCTGCGGGCTGCCGTGTGCCCGGCCATCCCTCCCATCCGCAGGTGCCTTGTTGGGGTGCTGCAGCTCCCAGGGAAATGGGCCTCTCCTTCTAGCTGTGTTGGGTTTTGGGTTTTTTTATTGGCCTTTTGCTTAAAAATAATAATTCCTGATGTATTCACCTAGTCTGAAGGACCTGTTCAGGGCAGGGGAGATATGGCTGGTGCCCCCCGAGATGCCCAATGTGCCGGTGCCCCCCTCCCATGCCGTGGGGCTGCCTTCGTTCCCCATGTGTCATGTGCAGCTTGTGCCAGGGATTTGATGCAGTTATCCCTGTAATTCACCAGCCTGCAGGAATGCCAGGGCAGGGCTGGGAGTGACCTCCCGTTACGTGTAAGCCCAAAGGCGGCACACTGTGCTCATGGGCAGCCAGGGCAAATCCCTGACGCTCAGCGTTGGCGTGTCCTCCCCTTTCCTTGGCTCCTCCATGACGTGAAGGGGAGTCTTGCTGGGACTGGCACCGCGCTGCTGGTGTAAGGCTTTTCCATGGGTGATGCCATAACCAAAGTGAAGTTGGCTCATGCACGTGGTGGCTTAACCCAGTCCGAGCGCTTCTGGGGATGACATGGAAACGGCTCCTTAAAAATCAGCATCTCCAGCCCCTCCAGTGAGTTGTGTGGCTTCCCTGTGGGTGCAGCATCCCTTGGGTGGGATGGCAGGCAGGAGGAGGAGGAGGATGGTGGGGGAGACCCCACCACCAGCTCCTGGCAGCCAAGAGGCTGCAAAGTGCATTGCTGGCACAGGTCCACGGCGATGCTGCGGCGGGGGGAGAGCATCACACGGTTTCCGTAGGCGCCGGTGAATGTAGGATCCCCCGTGCCGGGGGTATGCTGTCTTGGATGGGGATGAGCTGTTCCCGGTCGGGCTTTCTTCTGCTGGGTGTGGACCTGGGTGCTTCTGTCCCTGTGGCAATTGGGAGTGAAGAGAACGAGGCCGAGGAGTAGCCCGCGTTTGGCTGCTGGTGCTTGGGAGGAGGGAGGGGTGGGCAGGGAGCAGCCTCCCCGGGGTTGCACTGGGACCAGGGGAGTACTGAGGCTTAATGGGGTGTTGGAGGGGCACCCCCCAGCCTGCTGCCAGCAGAGGTGCCACCTTCATCCATGGCACAAAGGGATGCCGCAAGGTCCTTGTCGCCTCTCCTCAGGGAGCTGCTGGCCCCAGGGGAGGATCGAAGGAGGCTGCTGGCATCTACCCAGGCAAGCAGCCGTGTTGTACAAGCCTTGAAATGGCTGCGTTGAGATAAGGAGCCTGTTCCCAGAGATAGGGAGCTTTAGCTGAGGGAGCTCATCGTGCCGCCGGTCCGGGGCTCGTCTTGTGCCTGGGATGAACTGAATTTGTGTGGGGGGCTGAGCACCACCTCCCACTGCTGCATCCCACACAGCACAGGGATGCTCAGAGCTCACGGTGAGGGAACCCTCTGCAAATATGGGATGTTTCTCCCAGCCCGGTGCTGCTCCACATGGCTTGGTGCTCTCCAAAACAGGCAGCGGGGGATTGAGGAAGTCTGCAAGTCTGGCCTGAGCCCTCACACCAAGAGGCAAAATGAGTGTTTTGCAGAAGAACTGGAGGAAGAAATGTCCGTGTCCCCCCCCATCCCCATTGTCCTCTCACACCAAGAATTGTGCTTTGAAGAGGGAAGTGAGAATGAACTCAGTAATGACCTGTGGCATGGGGATCGCAGGCAGGTGGCCTCCAGGCAGGCTGCCTGCTTTGCCTCGGGTAAATAATGACCTGGGACCCCTCAGCTCCTTCCAGAAAGCGCAGCCGGGGCCGAAGCACTCACACCGTCATGACCATGCACCCCATGTTTAAGCCAAGCTAAGGAGGAATCAGAGTAGCTCTGAGTAATTACTCAGTTCTTAGATAAAACCCAAGTTAAATCAATCCTGGTAGCCTGAGGAATCCATGGAAAAGAGCTTTCCTTGGGTCTGGAGAGTGCTGCAACCCTGCCTGCAGTGCTGCTGGGGAGCAGCCGACCCCTCTGCACGTTTGCCGGTGGAGCTGCCCTTGATTCCCTCGCTGCCGGTAGAGACTTTTGCCCTTTGCTTTTTCCGAAGCCGTTGGCGTGACTCAAAGCCTCCAGGTGCACATTTCCCCCTTGGCTTGGGCTCCAGCCTGAGAAAAGGGCGGGCAGGCTCAGGGTCCCCCCGCGCAGCCATGGCCCCTCCAGCAGCACCCGTCGCCCCGGCTGGTACGTCTCCACCGTGGGAAACAGAGAGTGGGTTTGTGCGGTGCTGTCTATTTGGGGTTATTCTGCTGTGAGGGTGCGTGGAGCCCCAGAACCTCCCAGGAAGGGGGAGCAGGGAGGTGTGGGGCGGGTGGGCAGTGGTGGAGAGAGACCCCGGCTCACCAAGGCTTGCCACCCACCCCAGTGGGTCAGGAAGCCTTTGGGTGCTGGCACTTGCTCTGCCCTGTTGAGGGGGGTGGTTGTTGCACTGGTAAAAATTAATGAGGATGGGAAACGGGCTGCAGCTGGGATGCGGGAAATCCTCCGTGTGGCTCTTTCCACCCACTCCCAGATCTCACAGGCAAATCCTTCCCTCTCCATGCAGATACCAGCGGCATCACCCAGGACTGCTGGGGAGACTGGGGCCACACACGGTCCCGGCGATCAAACCCTTGCAGCGAGGAAGCCCAGCACACGGCTGCCTCGTGCAACGGTGTGAGCAGCCGTGCACCCTCCCCAGCCCTTGCTTCCCTTCTCCGCAGGCAGGCCAGGCTCTGCCCGCTGCACCTTTATCAGCAGCATCCAGTGTAGCCCCCCTGGCCGGTGCGCTCTGTCTATCTCCCCTGGTAGCTTTGCTTCCTTTCAGGGCGTGCCGTGCGCTCCAAGCTCGCCCAGGCTGAACAAACCCGCTGCGGTTGCCCAATGTTCTGCCCGACGTAGAAAATGGGAGAGGATTTCCTAATGGCAGCGTGGGCGAGGTGTGTGCCGGCTGCTTGCACACCCCAGGGACCAGCTGCGTTCTTGCCACCCGTCAGGCATCCGTACCCCGTCTTGTTACCCCAGCAGCCGCGCTGGAGACGGGGAATAAAGCTCCTGTGGGTGTCAGTGCCGACCGTGTGGCTCAGTGAAGCGGGAGAGGGAAGGGGCAACTTAAAATACCCCCTGAAACACAGCGGTCCTCTCTCAAGACTCGGAGTGAAACCTTGCATCTTGCAGGTTTGCTGACTGATCCCATTGCGGCAGGGTTGGCACATATGGGAAAAAGATGGAGTTGCGTTCTCTATGGTGGGGGGAGAAAAAAAATCAGCTTGGTGTCATGGTACCAGGGTGTGAAATGGCCGTGCGTGGGCTGGGGGGGTGGTTTCTGTGCCGTGGGTATGGGGCTGTACAGGGACATGAATTCCCTTAGGGACAGGAGGGTTCCTGCAGCGGTGCCGTAAAGTGTGTTTTTCCTTTAAAAGAAAGCCTAAATACTGAAAGCACAAAAAATAAGTGGAGGTTGAGAGGAGAGAGGCAGCAGATGGATCCTGGCTGTTCCTCGGCTTGTGGGGTTGGTGCTCTCTGGGTCTCCCCATTTGAGTGGGTCCACAAGGGAATGAGGCACACATGGGTCTGCTCTTTCCGAGAAGAAAGAAAAATAGTTAAGATATGTAGTTCCCCACCCCAGAAGTATTTTTCCTTTTTTTTTTTTTAATATCTTTTCATTTCAAGAGCTATTTGTCTTGGGCTGCTTCTCTCAGATCTGAAATCTGAGACTGGAAAATGGTAAAAAGCTTTTAGTAAAGGGAGCAGAAGGGGGGGGAAGGTGCTGGGCGGCTGCTTGGGGTCTTCTACTTGGGTGCAAATCTGCGGGAGCTTGATGCTTGAAGCAATTGGACCGATCGACTTTCCTATCCAGGGCTCTTGATAACCAGGAGCACCTTTTAACGAGGCTCCAGCCTTAAGAGAAGTCTTTAACGCACTTGTGAATCATTTATGGGCAGCTGTTAGCAAGCGGCAGCGGCATGCTCTGCCTAATGGACTCTTGGGTGCGAGCGTCAGTGATGGCTGCGGGGGTGTTTCGGGGGCTCCACGGCATCGCTGACCCCTCGCTCATTCCCCTATGGAGATGGAGAGGGAAGAGCAGGGGCTTGTCATGCTCAGGGTGCTGGGTGTGATGGGTGCTCGTGGGGGTCCCACTCCCAGCCCCGTGCCCTTGGGTGGCTCAGAGCTGCTTTCTCCTCCTGGCTTAATTGCACCAGCCTGATGCACTTTTATTCCAGTGCCAGTAATGCTGCCACCCCCCGTGCCAACAGGCTCGGGGAGAGCAACCCCGATCCTCTGAGCCTCTCTGCACCCACTGTGTGCTGTGTACATCCCCCTCCGACCATGGCTGCTCTGCAGGGTTGTCTCCAGTGTCTCGTACAACGGTCGTGCATGGTTGTCCCCAGCTCTGCTCTGCAGGTCGCCGCTTGGCCTTGCTGACGGTCCCTTTGCGTTGCTCGGAGCATCCCGGTGTGTCCCACGGTGACGCCTTGTATGAGCCACATCACTTTTTCCATCGCTTTCTTCCTTGGGTGTGCTTCCTTGGGTCAGCGTCTGTCATGATTCACCCCGGGGCTGGGGCTGGGAGCCAGCCCTGGTCACCCTCCCTGTGCCTCGCCTGGTTAAAGACTAAAACCGCGTCCCAGTTGCTCACCAGTGCCCTGCATGTACCTGCCCTCTTAGGAGGGGATGGGGGCTTCATCCGCTTGTTGCTGGGGCAAGGGCAGTGTCCCTCCCTGCTGGATGTCAGGCTTTGGCGAGCTTCAGTGAATGGGACAACTTTGAGAGGGAAGATAGTGATGGTGGGGGATCTCTTCTTCTTATCAACCACACCAAGTTACCAAGTTATTGCTCCCCCACGAGTGATGGCAGCGTCCCCAGTGCATTTTTCTGTCTCCCTGGAAATCTTTTCCAGCCTGCAGTGACACTGCGCTGTCCTGGGACCCCTCTTACAGCTGAAAGCACAGCTCCTACCAAGCTCAGGACACGCTCATGGGTGCCGAGTCCCGTGTCCGTCACCCCCCCGCTGCCGTCACCACCTTGTCTCCGCAGCAGGGCGTTCGTTCGTGCAGTCAGCACGTCGCCTCTCACTTCCCTTTCCCGTCCCCAGGGCAGAGCCACCACGTCCACCCCGAGTCTCCCCAGGGACCCGCGGCCGCCAGCGCCGAGGGGCAGCCGGGCTGTGCCCTGTGCGTGGGGCTGCCGGTGCCAGGGCTGCTGGGCAGAGAACGATGCTCCCGGTGGCATAGCCCTCTGTCCCGGGGCTGGGACGGCGAAGGGGACCCGGGGACGAAGGGGGCCGAGCTCATGCAGGCTTGCTCTGGGTGGAGGCACCGGCTAGCCTGTTCTCACGCCGAGCGCGCTGGGTGAGAGCGGTGCCAGTGCCAGAGGGGTTGGGTGCCAGCACCAAACACGTGGGGAGCTGGAAAACGCTTTCCCAGCACCGTCTCCGAGGGATTTCTCTGGCTGGCACAGGGTAAAACCTCTTGTGGGTCGGGATCTGTGCTCGGGGGGGTGGCTGCTTCCCCTGACCCATGTGGCCAAAGGGACTTCAGCCCCTCAGGGGCTGCTGCCCTCCTCCCCCCTCTCTCTCAATGCCAAATATTGCGTTAACGCAGAAAGCCGTGAAAACTTCTCCAGCCGCGCCGCGTGACCGGGACGGCAGGTGCCAGCCGCGTTGTGCCAGCTCCGCCGGAGCTGCGTCACCTCGCCTGCAGCTCGGGGGAGGCCGGGTCCATCCCTCCACCCACGCTGTGTGGGGAGCCGGTGGGGAGTGGGACCGGGCTTTTAAATGTACTGCAAACCTGCTTCGCCAGGAAGCACGGAGGTCCTTGCCAAGGGCTGCCTGGGGTGTGATGGGAGAAATTAAGGATGGGATTATGGGCCAGGGGTGTAAAAGCGGGGTGTAAAAAGCACCATGTCCTCTTGCACCTCTGAGCAACACCGTTTGGCTCCAATTTCTGTGCTGCTGGCTGTGTCGGACCCTATCACAGATAGCCGTTCCCCAGGGGCGGAGGAGGATGAGGGTGTCCCAGGGCTCGCTCTGACCCTGGTGTGTTCCCATCCGTGGCTCTCCGGAGCAGCTGGCATCTCGAGCTCATTGCTGGCTGCCCCGGGAGGAAAACAAACAGCGTCTCCAGCGGGATGGAAAGTTTTGCTTGCTGAGGCTGGACCGCCCGGCTGGCATTCTCCCAGCTTAGCAGCTATTAAATACCTCGGCGAGGTACTCATGTTCCGTGCCCGCTGTTTGCGGGTGTCTCGCTCCCCGAGAGCTTGGCCTGGCAGCAGTGGGCAAAAACTCCCTGCCTGTCCTGCATGGTTCCCCTGCCACGGAGCAAGGTGCATCACTGCAAATGGTGGCTTTTCATCCTTCTGCTGCCCTGTGCCAGTGGCTGGTCCCTGTCCCTGGTGTCCGGCTACCAGCAGCCCCGTCCCCAGGGAGCGTTGAGCTCAGCTTTCCTTCCCCCTGGGATGCTCCTGCAGGCCTCTCCTTTCCCACGCGTGGCTTTTCATTGCAGCCTCTCTCCCCACCAGGTGAGGCAGGAGGAGTTCAGCCGTGCTCCGGGGCTCCCATGCGTGAAGGACGGAGGAGAACGAGGAAGAGGAAGGCTGCCGTGGGTGTTTGCTATTGAGGAGTGCTGCGTGGGATCCCTGCCACTCTTATGAGGTAGGGAGACCCTGGTGGGCAGCAGCACTGACTGACCCCCCAGGAGAAATTTGGGAGCTGGTTGCTCCCAGCTTTGGCGCTTAATGGCAGCGAGGAGTGAGGCAGGAGCTGAGCTGCCGGCAGCACCCAAGGGTGCTGCTTCGGTGCTTCTGGGGAGGAGGGAAGACAGGCAGTGTGCTGGGATGCTGCCTGCAATCACAGGCGCTGCCTGCAGCCACATCTCGCCTGGTCCTAGTGGCGTTTGTGTGACAGCTGCCTCGCATCGTCCCATCCGGATCCCCACCATGAACTGATTTATTGCCAAAGCCGGAGAGGAGCAGGGTTAATTTCGGAATGAGGACCCTGCCCCACCACCAGCTGGGGCTGCTGGTGCCCCTCAATGGAGGGGTCTTAGCGAAGCCACCGCTCGGGTTGCATCTGGCGTTTCCCCTGCCACACACGCGTCTCGCATGTCTCCGGCGTCTCACCCCGTCCCTGCCCTGCTGGAAGGGAGCCCAGCACCCATTTTAATGCAGGGGCAGGCAGGAGCAGCAGGCTGTCACCCGGCCCAGGAGCCGGCGGAGGGCAGCAATGCTCTCTAGTGCCACTGGCTCCAGGATCCCACGTCCCCAGGGAGCTGGTCCTGGACTCCCACATCACCAGGGAGCTGCTCCCACGGGGAACCTCTGCTTCCAAACCCAGGCTTTGCTTGTGGTGGGGTCTGAGGGGAGGGTTGCACTTGGGACTCGGAGCGCTGGGGGAACTACAAAAGTGCGGCTGTGCCTGCCTCCTGCTTGGGCATGTGCTGCCAAGGGGGGGACCGTGTTGCAGAGGGGTTGGGGGGGGGTTCTATCGCCCAGCTGACTGCTTGAGCACCCTTAGTCAAGGAGAGCAGAGCAGGGTACGAGGCCATATGGCTGGGCTGGTTACTGGGGTCCTGGGCAGAGAGAGGGGCCAGGCCCATGGGTCGAGCTGGAGTTTTGCAGCCAGTGGCACTGCTGGACTCTGAGCTCCAATTCGGTGGTGGTGGGAGGCAGCAGAGGAGCCCCAGCGGGACGCCTGGTCCCCCCAGGGGACTCTGCCATCACCCTGGGGTGGAGAGGGCCAGCTCCTCTCTCCTCTTGGGAGCAGATCCCGTGGGGATGCCAGTCCTCGTGGCCAGCCTGCGGCAGGGCTCGGTGCACACTGCATAGGGTGAGCGTGGCACGTGGCACTGTCCCTGTAGCCTTGGCTGTGCCAGGGGGGACAAGGGATGAGGGATGCTTGTAAGACCTGTGCAAGTCCTCTGGGCACTGGCACGTGGTTGCAGGGGCATGGGAAGAGGTCAGAGGGGGCCATGCCTCTCTTTGAGAGCCCCTGTAGCTCCTAATAGGATCTGGGACTCGCTCCCTTGTGCTCAGATGGAATTACCTTTCCCACAAGGTCCTGCCCAGCAGAGCCAGGCTGCAGGGACCCTCGGGAGGGGATTGCTTGAGGAATTAACCACCTCTTGGCCATTAAGCTTCCCCCTCCTTGCATATGGTGCAGGGAGCATTCAGTCTGCCAGCCTGGTTTGTATGTGCATGTGCCGGAGGGGAATGTCCCGCATCTCCCCTCCCATGGGACACCCTGACACACAGCGGGTCCCAGCTCCGTGGCTGGAGGTGGCACGGGCTGCCCCAGCCTCTCTCACTGCAGCAGGAGCCATCCCCCACATGGGGGCCGTGGTGCAGGCAGGGATGTGAATCGGCTGTTTCCAGACTTTGTGTGTCCTCTGCCTGGCTGCATCCCCCCCCTTCCCACCCTTCCCTGCACAGGCAAGGTGAGCTCTTTGCAGACCCGTCAGGAGCACCTGCAATCCCCCCTCGGCTCCCTTGCTGTGCCAAACCGTGGGGGCCAGGGCCCCTGTGTCCGAGAGCCACAGCTGTGTGCCGTGGGCCTGGCCAGGGCTCACGGGGATCTCCCCCATGTCTCCCATGCTCGTGCAGAGTTGGTCGGGTGCATCCTGACAGGGTGTGAAACTCATGTCCTACCAGCACGTGCTGGGGTGATGGGGATGCTCTGACCCTATCACTCCTGCTATCCCTTGCTCTGCTCCCAGCAGGTGAAGGGGTGGTGCTGGTGGTCCTGGGGGACTGGGAGTGAGTGAGTGGGTGGGTGATGGAAGCCCTCCTGTCCACTCAAACCTGGGGAGGGGGTGCAGGTTTGGGGGACACAGTGGCTGGGCTGATGGTGGTGATGTCTCAGCAGCACAGCCAGTGGCATGGGGGGCTGAGACTGGTGAGATCCCTCTGGTGAGCTCTCATGTCCTGCTGGGACCCAGCCTTTCCCCATACACGAGTTCCTGGGGAGATAATTCTTCCCCTCTCACTGACTCCTTGCACCTTCCCAGCCTGCCAACTGCCACCGGCCCGAGATGTCAGCCAGCGACAAGAACGGGGGCGGCCACTCCAGCAGCAGCCGCCTGCAGAGCAAGAAGCCCCCCAACCTCTCCATCATCATCCCCCCCCGGGAGGCAGAGGAGGATGGTGCCCGCAAGGAGGTGAGCGATGGGGAGCTGCATCCATGCCAAGCTGGGCTTAGGGGGCTGCCATCCCCAGGGAACCCACCTGTGCCATCCTGCCCCTAACACCCTGCTCTGCCTTCCAGCCCTCCAAGGTCCCCATCTACCGAAAGAGCAAGAGCCTGCAGGAGCCCCGCTCGAAGGGATGCGACGGCTCGGAGCGACGGCCCGGCTTCCGCCGGCAGACTTCCCTGTCCCAGAGCATCCGCAAGTGAGGACCGGGAAGCGGCGGTGTGAGGGCAGGGCAGGGTCTGGCAGTGGCTGGGTCACCGGAGGGGTCCCTTGGCCCCCATTGGGGTGTTTGTGTCTGTGGGTACTGGCAGAGGTCTTGGGGTGGGGATGGAGAGCTGAGGTTGGGAAGGGAATGCTTTGGAGTGTTTCATGCAGCTCTGCTTTGACTCGCTAGTGTCTCCCTGGGGAAAATTCTGCAACAGGATTGTTTAGTATTAATTCAAACTGTTGTTTTACACCTTGGGAAAATTTCTCTGCCCCGTTTATGTAGGACCTTCAAAAGCACCTTGAGCTGGATGCCTGCTGCAGCCCAGAGCTGATGCACTGTCCTGTGCAAAAAACTGCAAGTCTCGATGGAGTTACCTCTCCAGAGAGACCCAAAAGCCAGCGACCCCTCTGCAGCATCCCTTCCCCTTCCCTGACCCACAGCCAGGTCAAAACTAGCCCTGCTGCGGGCTGAGCTGAGACACCCCAACCCAAATCACCTGCCGGAGGGGATGCCCGAGTGGGATGGTGGTACCTGGGGTGGGGGGACCAGCTGGGTGACAAGTGTGCCCATTGTGTGTCCAGGGGCACGGCGCAATGGTTTGGCATCAGCAGCGACTGGGAGGGGAAGCGGCAGCAGTGGCAACGCAAGAGCTTGCAGCACTGCAGCATGAGATACGGCAAGCTGAAGCCTGCCTACCGGGACATGGAGCTGCCCAGCCAGGAGGTGCCCTCCTTCCAAGGCACCGAGTCGCCCAAGCCTGCCAAGATGCCCAAGGTAGAGCTCGGGGCATGGGGTCCGGCTCCCAGCCTTGCTCCCCCAGCACCAACACCTCTTCCCTCTTCCAGATTGTGGACCCGCTGGCCAGGGGCCGTCCCTTCCGCCATCCCGACGAGACCGAACGCCCCCACACACCCCACCACATCCTGCCCCCACTCACCCCCGGCGTCGTGTCCTTGGCATCCTTCAACAGCATCCGCTCCGGCTACGGCCGCCTGCCACGCAGGAAGAGGGAGTCTGTTGCCCACATGAGCTTCAAGGCGGCCGCAGCCCTTCTCCGTGTGAGTTTTGGGGAGCTGGATGGGGTCGTCTTCCTCCTGACTCGGGTTTCAGCTCTGTGCCTCGCCTGTCATCTTTGCTTCTTGGCTTTTTGCTTTGTGCAGAAGTCGCTGTCTCTCCAGGGTAGGTTTGAGGGGGGAGGTTGGTGGTTTTTAACCTGAGCTCTGCTTAAAAAGAGAAGAAAATGGTACCGCCAAAGCGGAACTATCTTGCACGGCATCCCTAGAAAAAAGCAGCTTCTGGGTTTCACTGCTGAGGAGCCAGGAGACTTCTTTTGCTGCAGAGGAAGCTTCTCCAGTGGCTTTCTAGCCCCTGGGGAGCCCAGGGCAAGCCTCGGAGTCAGGTTTGTAGGACCGATACCAAACAGGGGATTTAGAGTTCGCTTGTGCTGACTAACATGGTCATGGTCCAATGCTGGCTCTCAGGAGCTAAAGGCAGCACCTGCTGCCAGCTCCTGCTGCCTGCCTTTCCCACGCAGCGGGATACGGTGGCTGGTTGGGATTTAATGCTTGCCACTCAGCTTTGGGGAGGGAAGCTACGAGAAACCCTCGGTACTGCAAAAACTGGGGGGCTTCTGGCTGCTTACCCTCATTTGCTTCCCCTGCCAAAGGGACGCTCTGCCCTGGAGCCGCTGGCTCCCAAGCAGAGGAGCAACAAGAGGAGCTTTGTGTACCCCAGCTTCATGGACGAGGACATGGTGGACGCTGCTGATACCCTGGACTCGTCCTTCTTCAGTAAGGCAAGCGCCGTTCCACGCTGGCTGCCAGAGCGGGGAGGGGTCCCGGTGCCCCTGCATGGGGGCTGGACGTGGAGTGGGGCTCTGATGGGGACTCCCATGTTGGTGCTTCACCCTGCCCGGGAGCAGGGGCATTGGTGGCCTCTGCAGAGCCCCAGTCTTGGTGATGTTCCTCGGGGGTGGCAGGGAGCGATGCTGGCATCGTGGGCACGTTTCACACTCCGTGTTGTGCAGTTAATGGGGTGTCAGTGGGGATCCCCCATCCCCAGGCTCCGGGGCCAGGTGGAGCTAGGCTGCCCTGGTGATGGGCATGCTCGAGCAGAGGGAGGTTTCTCACCCATCGCACACATCCAAGAACGCTTCTCTGTCCTCTTTCCAGATGGACATGCACGACGAAACGTACTCCATGCCCGATGATGTCTTTGAGTCACCGCCTCTATCGGCCACGTATTTACGCATGCACCCGGTGGGGGAGGATGCCAGGGTGTCCCCCGAGGTGGAGCAGCCCACCCCGTGAGTACCAGCTTTCGGCAGGTGCTGCCCCCGAGGCTGCCCAGGTCCCCTGCCATGGTCAGGACGATGTCCCCGATGTCCCCAGCCATCCCTGCCGTGGGGCACTGGGCACTTCCAGCATGCTCCTAGGAGGATAAAGCCAAGAGTGCCTAGCCCTCATCCCAGGCACCCTCTGGCCTTCCCCAACTCTGGGCTGTGGCAATGGGGTTGCACATGGGGGATATCTCAGCTGGCCCCTTTTGGCAGGTGTGATGGGTTTCTCCTCTCTTTGCAGGCGGGAGGGTGTCCGGCTCGCTTCGGCCTCTGCTGGCGCTGGCCCGGCTCCCCGGCGAGGCAGGCGCATCGCTTCCAAAGTGAAGCACTTCGCCTTCGATCGCAAGAAACGCTACTATGGGCTGGGGGTGGTGGGGAAGTGGCTGAACAGGACGTACCGTCGCAGCCTGAGCAGCATCGTGCAGTCGCAGCTGGAGATCACCGACAGCCATCGGTGAGGGGGGACTGATGGGATGGGGATGGGCATGGGGCTCCTTGCGGCTCCCCAGCTGTAACTCAGACATGTGTCCCCCTCGATGCCTGGGGATCAGGGCTTAAGGGACTGCAGTGTCCCTTTGCCCAGCCATCCCTGAGCTGCTCAAATTTTGGGTCCTTTCCTGCGCAGGCCATATTTCACGTACTGGATCACCTTTGTCCACATCCTCATCACCTTGCTGGTCATTGGCACCTATGGCATCGCCCCCATCGGCTTCACCCAGCATGTGACGACAGAGTTAGTAAGTTTAAGAGCTACCGGCCAGGGCTGTCCCCTCCCAGCTCTCTGGTGACATGTCTGACTCTGAAATGGCAACCAGCTAGCTGCTGAGGATAGCAAGGCTGGTGTCTGGGGGGTGCCTTCAACACCTTGGAGGGGTGATCCTCCCTCTGGGGTTAATCCTGGGAACCTGCAGCCGGTTGTGTTGCTCCCCTGGCACCCAGGCTGGAGAGAAGAGCAGGCATCCATCTTCCTGGGGGAACCGTGACCACCAGTGTCCCATGCTGTCGTGCTCCCTGCTAGGGCTGGGAGCATTTTGGGGTTCTGCTGGCTCCTGCTGTTTGAGAGGCTCCCTGCAAGCAGAGGGAGAGGGGGCTGCACCCCAACACCCCCGGCCCCCTCAGCGGGAGCTGACCCTGGCCTGACTCGGCAGGTGCTGAGGAACAAGGGCGTCTACGAGAGCGTCAAGTACATCCAGCAGGAAAACTTCTGGATCGGGCCCAGTTCGGTAAGGGCTCTGCCGGACCACCACCCCTCACCCCCCAGCCCGAGGCTCTGCCCTTTGCCAGCCTCTGCTCCCCCTGCCCTGACCAAGGCAGGTACCCGGGCTGCTCCTGTCCCCAGGGGGAGAGCTCAACCCCTCGTCCCAGCCTGCTGCCCCGGACCCTCGGTGCTCCCATCCCTCTGGGACCTGCTGCCCAGTCCCAGCCCAGGCTGGGGGCTCAGCGGCGCTTCCCAGAGCCGCAGAAATGCGGTGGGAGGGTCAGGAGAGACCCCGTCCCCTTCCTGCCCACCTTCCCCTCACTGGGGTAACAGAGACTTGGGGCTATCGCCTCTGGGGATCCCCTACCCCTGCTGAGCTCTCCCCAGGGGCAGCTGGAGGGAGGGGAGGTGCAGGGGGGGCCATGGAGCATCCCCTCGACTGGCATCTCCCTCCCAGATCGACCTGATCCACCTGGGAGCCAAGTTCTCCCCCTGCATCCGGAAGGATCGGCAGGTGGAGCAGCTCATCCAGCGCGAGCGGGACCGGGAACGTGGCTCTGGCTGCTGCGTCCAGAACGACAACTCGGGCTGCATCCAGACCCTGCCGCAGGACTGTTCGGTGCGTGCCGCTGCAGGCGCTGGGAAGTGCTGGGGATTCCTGGGGAGAAGGGGAGACCATCTCCGCCTTGCACGGCACCAAGGAAGGATGCATGCGGGGTCAGAGCCGCAAGTTTGCTGCCGCATCCTCAGTCTCTCCATCCTCCCCGCAGGAGACGCTGGCGACGTTCATCAAGTGGCCAGGCACCAACGCGCCAGCCATGGGCTCGGGTAAGAAGCGGACGTCGGGGGCCGTGTGTCATCAGGACCCCAGGTAGGAATGACGGCTGGGGAGAGGCGGCGCGGTCACCCGGCTGTATGTGGGGCACAGTGGAGGTGCTGCCTGGGGCTGCATTTCCACCTTGGATGCCTTGAATTTGCTTGTCCGAGGGGCTGGGGCTTCTTACACACCACGGGAGGGTGATAAGGAAGAGGGAATCGGTGAGGGAACTGAGGTGGGGTACTGTCCTGAATGTAGGCAGCAATGGGTGAGCTGGAAATACAGCCGAGGAGTGCTCTTGTCCTGTGCTGGCACCTGCCTGCCTTCTGCCTGTCCCGCTCTGCGGGGCGTGAGCTTGGGTGGGTGATGCGGAGAGGGGACATCGATGGGGTTTTCTGGCAGATGTTGAGTGCCTTGGGGTTCACCTGCAAAACTGTAGGACATGGTTATAGGGGTGCTGTAGGACACCAAAGTGCAGGATCCCTCCCAAGCCAGGGAGGGATCAGGAAGGGGCAGGTCTCGGGGCTGGCTGTCCCCAAGCAGGATTACTAGTCTGGGGGAAGGGATGTGCTGAGGGAGACCCATCCTGACCCCCCACCCATCTCCTTCTGCAAGGACATGCGAGGAACCAGCATCCAACCCACCCCACGTGTGGCCAGACGACATCACCAAGTGGCCGGTAAGAGCCCAGTGCCACCATAAGCTGGGTGCCACTGTGGTGGCGGATGACAAGCCAGGCATGGGGGCTGCGGGGAGAGCCTGGGGCCAGACCCTGACCTTGGCTCCTCTCCCTCCTACTTGTAGATCTGCACCTACGAGACCAAAACCAACCACACGGGCTTTGCCCACATGGACTGCCAGATCAAGGGCAGGCCCTGCTGCATTGGCACCAAGGGCAGGTGGGTTGCAGCGATGGGGGCACCCGGCTTGGGCTCGGCTCCCCACTCTGCCCCGCTGCCTGTTGTTGCCCCGTTGGTGTCCAGAGCTGTGCCGGGGCAGAGGGAGGTTATGGAGCATCGGGGTTGGGGTGGGAATCGTGATGGCAGCAGGAATGGCTGCTGGGAGCAGAGGGGGATGCTCGGGGGAACAGGGACTGAGCCCTGCCCTGAGCGAGCCCGCTGCCTGCCCTCTGCCCAGCTGCGAGATCACGACGCGGGAGTACTGCGAGTTCATGCACGGCTACTTCCACGAGGAGGCAACACTCTGCTCGCAGGTGAGCGGGGCTGGGGATGTGATGCTAGTGGCTGGGTCATGCATTGCTGTGCTGATGTCAAAGGGCTTTATAATATCCTACCAGGAATGGGACGTGGTTGGGATGGGTGTGAGTAGGAAGGATGCAAAGTGCAGGGACGTGCCCAGCTATCGGCTGGACTCCTGCTGCCGCTGCGTGCCTGCCTTGCTGGTGTGGGGCAGGAGGAAACGTAGGACTTGAGCCAGCTTCACATGGGAAGCACCGGTGTCCTTGGGGAAAGCACATCCTGGGCAGGAAAACGGCCCTCCAGCATCTCCTGGGGTACTGGGGATGCTCGGTTGCTCCCTCCCCAGTACCCGGGCAGTGCCGGTGCCCCACACCCCCCAGGGTCCCCCCCCACAACTGACACGTGGCATCGTCAGTCACACATTCCCTGTGACCCATCCTTTGCTCCCTGTGGCTCTGGGGTGTGGGCCGGGCCCCCGTCGCCCCCCCAACCCTGCCTGCCTTTGCAGGTGCACTGCCTGGACGAGGTGTGCGGCCTCCTGCCCTTCCTCAACCCAGAGGTCCCCGACCAGTTGTACCGCCTGTGGCTGTCCCTGTTCCTGCACGCCGGGTGAGCCACGGACCCCCGCACCCCCAGGGGATGGGGGGTGACTTGGGACCGGAGTATCCATTGGGATGGTCTGTGATCCCCGAAGGGTTGGGAGAGAAGAGGGGAGGACACCCCCTGACTACAGGGACATGAGCCATCGGTGGAGGGTGTTTTATAAGATGTCTCGTGCCCCGGGGCAGCAGGTGGGAGGGCTGGGCAGGGGCTCGGGCCAGGCAGGGGTCTCTAATGCAAGGTGTCTCCCCCCAGCATCATCCACTGCCTGGTGTCGGTGACTTTCCAGATGACAGTGCTGAGGGACCTGGAGAAGCTGGCGGGCTGGCATCGCATCTCCATCATTTTCATCCTCAGCGGCATCACGGGCAATCTGGCCAGTGCCATCTTCCTGCCGTACAGGGCGGAGGTGAGGGTTGGGGGGCACTCTGCCTGCATCGCCCCGAATCCAGCCAGCTCCCCGGGGACCAAAGGACACCCCTCCCCATCCCTGTCCTGGAAGAGGTTTGGGGAGGGGGCTGCAGCACAGAGCTCTCATCCCCCGGCAGGTTTTGCTGAGGGTGGGGGTGGGAGGCTGGTGCCCCCGTGGCGGGGGGGGGGGGGGGTTTCTGCCCCACGTGTGGAGTTCGCACATGCCGTGTGGGTCACGCGTCGCCACGTGTCTGTGTGCGTGCGGGGTCCCCGGGCGGGCAGATGGCTAATCTGCTGGCAGCAAACCCTACTGGGCTTTAAATGAGATCACGCCGAGCGCCCTAATCCCTCTGGGGGTGTGTTGGGACGGGGCCGGAGGGCTGTGACCTGGGAGGGGGGAGATGCTGCCTGGCTGCTGAGTCATGGAAAGTACCGGCTCTGCCAAAACAGCACCGGCATGCTCCCCTCCTCTTCCTCCTGTGCCAGGGCTCCCACCCTTGAGCCCCACAGCAGCGTGAGTGCAGCCCTTGGAGGGTTGCAGGAGCCAAATGCATTTTGCAAGGGGAGGAGACGGTCCCTGGGGACACGGGGACGTGTCTGGGGTGACGTGCGCAGGGTCTGGCCATGACTTCCCCCATCCCTGCAGGTGGGCCCTGCTGGGTCCCAGTTCGGCTTGCTGGCCTGCCTCTTTGTGGAGCTCTTCCAGAGCTGGCAAGTCCTGGAGAAACCCTGGAAAGCCTTCCTCAACCTCTTCGGCATCGTCCTCTTCCTCTTCATCTGTGGCCTTTTGCCATGGATCGATAACATCGCTCACCTCTTTGGCTTCCTCAGCGGCCTCCTCCTCTCCTTCGCCTTCCTGCCCTACATCACCTTCGGCACGGTGGACAAGTACCGCAAGCGAGCCATGATCATCGTCTCCTTGCTGGTCTTCGTGGGGCTTTTCGCCTCGCTGGTGGTCTGGCTCTACGTCTACCCCGTGAACTGGCGCTGGGTGGAGTATCTCACCTGCCTACCCTTCACCAGCAAGTTCTGCGAGAAGTACGAGCTGGAGCAGGTCCTGCACTGACCCCGCCGGCAGGGACGGGGCTGGGAGAGGCACTGATGGTGATGCTTTCCATGGGGTGGGTCTTCACCAGCCTGCAGGAGATGGATGGGGCAGACCCTGGGCACGGCTTCATCCTTGGGGCTGGTGGGTTTGGGCTTACCCCTGTTAAATGCCAGGGATGCAGTGGAGAGTGGGGCTGGAGCCACTCTGCCTTGCACCCCTTTGGGGCTGCCTCTTGGCACTGAAGAGCCATAACTGGTTTGGGGACCGACCCCAGCTGTTGCCTGTGTGGGGAAAGGGCCGAGGGAAGTGGGATTTTGCTACGTCCACGGCCAGGCTGGGCTCCCAGCCCTGGGGCAAGGGGCCTCGAAAGCTCCTGGGAACGAAGCTACCGAGGTCTCCTGCCTGTGCCCCTGCCTACCTGGGACCCCATCCTGCCTCGGTGCCCCCAGGTGCTGCAGCTCATACTGTGAACACAACCCCCTTTTTTGCAGGGGCACTTTTTTTTATCTGCAGTTCTTTAGGCCGAGGGTTTCCCCCACTTTGGGGTCCCTGGAGCCTCTGCTGTGGCTCTGTGGTGTTCAGAGCTGAGCTTTGAAGGTGTTTTTCAGTCCCACTCTCAAATCTGATGCTCCCCTGAGGCCACGGAAGGAGGCTTGTGCTTTCCCACCTGGGTTCCTCACTGGATGAAGAGGCAGGACTCGGGCTAGGGGAGCTTCTTTTCCCCTTATTTCAGTGAAATTCCCTTTTTGGAAGCAGAAGCGGCACGTACTGTGTGTGTAGTGCCATGCTGGGAGGCAGGCATGGAGAAAAACACCCTGGGGGGCTTGTGTGGCTGTTCCTGAAGCCCACAGACCCCTCGGGAAGCTGTCAGTGCTCCCACCTTTCACGTCTGCCTCAAGTCCCTGCTGTTACCCCTCTCCCTTTTTCAAAGCGTAGAGACCCAGGTAACCCCCCCTGCCTCAAATGGTGCTGGACAGATGGAGAAGCGCAGGATGGGGCAGTCGCCTTCCCCCTTCCCTGCCCGAGGCCGCACATCCCTGCCTGCCCCCAGCCCTGGGCTGCTGCTCCCCAGCATCTCCTCCTCCCTCCCACCGGCCGCAACACGAAGGCAGGTCCTTCCCGGGGTCCGGGTGACTCCTCTGGGCTGGTTTGGACCCAGGCTGGTGCCGGGCTGTCTCTCCCCTTGTAGGTGTTGCTTTGGTGTTGGTGGGTCTCAGCGCTGTCAAATGGGGGAAGGTGTGAATCCCTCTCCTGGGATAAGTATTCAAGGGCTGGGAGCTCAGCTCCCTCTGTCCACATCTGCTCTCCAAGTGACCCCAGGAGATCTGTGGCACCCTCCCTGTGTCCCTCCCTCCACCATGGCCAGTTTTCAGCCCCTCTCTGACCCTCTGGTGCTGCTCCAGCCAAAGACAGACACTTCACCTCATTTGTCTCTTTTTGATACTTTTTTTAAAAGCTGTGGGGTTTTTTCCCTCTTAATAAATTTCTACCTGTATTTAATGAGACACAAGGCCTCTTCTCCCTTCTCGGGTACAGGGATGCAGCACTTTTAGGGGTTCTGGTTGTTCTGGTGATGGTTGGTGTAACAGGGAGAGAGGCAGAGATGGGAGTGCCTGGGGCGGGTGCCCTGATGAGCAGGGCTGCACTGTCCCCGGTACCCCTCAAGCCCCTCCCTGGGAGGGCGGACAGGGTTTGGAGGGTCTCAAGCAGAAGGGGAAGCCAAATGCCTGGAGCAAAAAGGCCCATGGAGCCTCCTGATCCTGCCCAAGGGCAGAGCCCCCTCCACCTATATCCCACCCTTCATCGAATGATCCCGGGCTGGATTTGCTCCCTCTCTCCCAAAGCTGAGATGCCCCAAGGGGGGTGTTGGATGGCTCCTGTCCTGCCAGCCAGTGCCTCCCCTCCGGCTGTTGTGGCGAGGTGACAGTCGGAGCAGGGTAGGAACGCACACGGGCTGCCTAGAAAACCACCACCACGTCTTTATTTGCTGTTTCACAACAGCCTTAACTGTTTGCAGAAGGCTCGTCCTGGCCCAGTCGTGGGTCTGGGGTAGGGACTGGTTTGGACTGGACCCCAGGGAGGCTCTGCATTGTGTGGCTGGGGGTGGCTGTGGGCTGGGGTTGTTCTCCAAGGAGTCTGGAAAGATGTCTGCGGGCAGGGGGGCGGCTGCTGGGAGTCCTGCCTGGTCTGGGGGCTGCTCAGGGAGGGCTTGGCTGTGGTGTGCTTCACTCGTGGTGTTGGTGGTGGGAGGGGGTGCAGGGCTGGGGGCACATGTACGTACGGGCTCTGCTGGGTGTCTCAGCAAAATGTGGCCGTGAGCGCCCTTAAATCAGCAGAGACCCCCCCCAGCTGCTCCTTTCCATCCCTGGGGGGCACACGGCCCTGCAGCCCACCCAGGCTTGCTGGCACAGCCGCAGTTAAAGTGGAGACTGGGGGGATCGGTGCTGCCAGCGGGGCCAGGTGGGAGATTTCTGTCCCCAGCCCTGCGGATCTGGGATGGGACCGGGCTGATCTCCTGGCTGGAAGGCAGACGTGGTAGAGGGAATAGCTGTAGCCAGGGCCGGCTGCGGGAGGTGTATAGCTGTGGTGGGGATGGAGAGGGGTCACTGCCTCTTATCCCCCCCCCTGCAGCCTCTCTCCAGCCCCCCCCCCGGCAGGGCTGGACTTGAGGGGGCTCAGCAGCCGCTGTTCCTGCGCATGAAGGCATGTCCCCGCACAGGATGCTGCATCTCGATGAAGGCCAGCTCCCCCACCGTCACCTCGCAGGGACCCAGCGCCTCGAACCCGCACTTCTGGTAGAAGGGCACGAGGAAATCTTCGCACATGAGCAGGGCACGCCGGGCGAAGGGCAGGCACCGCAGGTACTGCAGGTACCGCCACATAAGGATGGAGCCCTTGCCTTGCTGCCGAAAGGTGCGATGCACGGCCAGCACGTGGATGTGCACCGCCGTGCCCCGCGGCTTGTGCAGGGTCAACGCCTCCTGCCGAGGGGGGAGCGGGGGTTAGTGTGACCGGGGGGGGTCCCATCCTGCATGTCTCTTGGTTCCCCATCCCAGTGAACCAGGGTCCACATCCTCCCACCAAGGGAAAAGGGTCCTGGTGCCATCCCCCTTCACCTCCCCTCATCATCCTTGGAGGCTTTTTAAGTTTACGATGAACGTTGAGGGGCGTTACTTGGCATATTTTTTTAACAGCATCGGTAAAATTAATTAATGAGAAAGTTAATTTCCACCAGAGCAGCCCTGTAGCAGTTGGTCTTGGGAGAAGACTTGGTGAGTGGCCTCAGGGAGCTTCTCCTCGTCCCCAGGCTCTGGCAGTGCCTCTCCCAGTGTGCAAACTGGGAAGAACAGGGTCCGGCTCTTACCTGGCTGAGCCTCTCCTGGTCCCAGAGGGAGCCGATGATGAATGCCACGAGCCGCCCTTCCTCAAACCAGCCAAGGGAGAGCTCCGGGCACAGGTTCAGAAAGTGACGGATCTCATCCAGGTGGAGGGGACAGTCCCCGGAGACAGATATAAAGGCTGGAGGGGGACGGCAGTGAGCGCAGCGATGGGAACCGAGGACACCCAGACCCAGAAAACCCCCCAGCACCGATGTAGTGGGGGGAAAGCAGGATGTGATGAGGAGAGATGGCATGAGTCCTGCTGCCTACTTGGCCTAAAGGAGCTCTAAGGGACATGGGTGGCTCCAGGGAGCAGCTCCGCTCCTCCAGAGGCAGCCCCCCCTGGGACCCCCACTCTCGTTGCTGATTTCAGGGCTACAGCAGCAGGTGCTGAGATGAACCTTCCTCCTGCCCGGCATCTACCCGGCTGCCCTTGCCCTTTGGAGAGGAGGGAGAAATGGGCTGGTGAGTCTGGGTGAGGGGACCTGGGGGTGCCTGGGATGGACGGGATGGGGGACGTTGCTGGGGGTGTATCTCAAAGTGCCCCTCTGCAATAGGAGGCTGAGCATGGTGTCCATCCTCCCACCTTCCCCCTCTCCTCTCTGCTCACCTCTGGCAGGACTGTTTTGGGAGAGCTGCTCCCTATTTACCTGGTCCTGCTCCAGGATCACCTTCCACCATCCCCACCCCAGGCAACTGGGTAAGCTGGGGGCCGTAGTTCCCCATCTCCTTAATCATGGCTTCCCCTACCTCATTAAGGAGCTTGTGGTGGCCAGGCCACAAGTCATGGCCTCTGGCTCCCTCCCTCATCCTCCACGAGGGCATGCACGGGGGTTTTGCCACCACGGTGTGCCCCCAAGGAGCATGAGGGACCGGCGAAGGAAAGGGACGGGCATCTCCAGTCGATGCCACCAGGCAGGACCTCCCCGGGGCAGCCCCTTACCTTCCCGCTCGATCTCAAACACGCTGATGGCATCCTCGGGGCTGAGGCAGCGAAACTCACTGGCGGGCAGTGTGTGGCGGCGCTGGCCCCCGAGCGAGCTTCGGGGGGACCTCAGGTGAACGGGCTTCAGGAAAGGCAACGCGCTGAGCGCCGACATCCTCCTCCTCCTCCTCCTTCTGCCCGGCTTCCCACCGCTCCCTCTGTTCGGGGCAGCCTCTGCCAGCTCCTGGCCCCGGCAGCGGCACGGCACCCTTAATTTCAACCAATCTCCTCCGGCGCTCTTAGCTGCCGAAAATACCTGTTGGTCACGCACAGGATTAGGCTGCTTGCCACTCTTTTCCTGTACATATGTGTGTATATATATATATAGCAAATACCCGCCCACAGTGACCCCATTATCGGTCTGCTGTCACTGCGAGCTGGGGCCAGTGCAGGAGCCTGGCACCAGCCGTGGGCTGTGGCAAACTTGTGGCCCCAGGGATGTGGGGGACAAAAACCCGGTGACCAGCTGCCAGCATCCAGGCAGTGGGACCGAGCAGGGAGAGGGGCTGTTAGAGATGGGGCTGAGCATCCTGCTCTGCCATCCTGCCCCGCATCTCCCGACCCAGCCCGTGGCAAAGCCAGGCAGGAGAGTCCAGGGGCAAGTCTAGCCCCTGACCTGGGGACAGGCGGGGTGGGATGTGGCTGCCAGAAGCTGGGAGGCTGCAAAACAAGCATCACTGAAAGCTCTGTGTGATGTTGCATGGTTGTACGTGAGTAAGAGGTCAGTGCCGGGCCACTGTACGCACGCCCCCAGCACGGACACGTCAGGCAGCCAGATCTACCTCCCAGAGACAGCCCAAGCTGCCGGGATTTGCTCCCTTTTTCCGGCTCGCTTAGTGGGTAAGTGACACAGCTTAGCCCCCATTGGGCTCTTAGGTCCCATCCACGCTCACAGATGTAGCTGACATGGGTCAGTGGTGGGACAAGTGGGTGCCTGTGGCTGCAAACCTCAAGTGTCCTCCCAGGGTGAGGTGTCCCCAGGCTTTGTCCCCTGCCCTGGGAGCTTCAAGCAGCATGATCCCACCAGGCACAGCCCGTCGTGGGACATGCCACCTGCGATGCAGAACCTCAGACCCCTCGGTTCCCCCAGGTGCGTCACCAGCACCAGAGCTCATCTGACAGTGCCCATCCTGCACAGCCTGGCCAAATCCCTCGACCTGGATCAGAGCCTGTAGCTTCAATCTGCCTCTAGTTTCACGTGTGAGTGAACTAAGTTAATAAATCCAGAGGGAACCACAAACTGAGTGAATAACTTTGCTAAGCACATATGTCCCGCAGGCAGAAATAGTGGGAATTGCTCCCAGAGCTGTCCATCCATCCGTCCCTGCTCAGCCCAATATTCAAGCAATTTGCAGCAAAGCCAGTACGAAGCCAGGTCATTTTTGATTATTGTTTGAGAGGTGCCGGCTTTCCCTGCTAATTATAGGCTTGCCTCCAGCTAATAGGATTTATAGAAACAAAAGCATTACCAGCACAAACACTGTGCAGGGCAGAACCGGCGCAAGCTGGGAATTTTCCATCCTGAAATGCCGAGGGCTCGGTGCTTGAAATGCCTGTTTTATCCAGTGCAAGGTGAGACAGCATGGTGTTCTGATTTATTTTCAATGAATTGCTGGTTTGGCAATGGATGTATATCTAAGGGATCTCGTGTCCATCACGGAGAGGGGGTTTCTTTGGTGGGGGAATTATTTTGCATCCCCAATGCTCATTCTAGTCACCAAGGACTAACTGAAATGGTGCTGGGAATGGGTGGTTCATGCTTCCAGAAACCATGTAGGAGGGAAGTAAAGGGGTGGCCGAGCTGGAGGGGAGAGCGGGGTGCTGGGGGGCTTGTAGTGTTTGTAAAGCTTATTATCAAATATTCTGGAACTCCTCATCCTGCTAATTGGATTAGGGACTCATCCACCTGGATAAATCCCAGAGCAGGCAAGAGGGTAGGGTCTGGGCACCTAGAAAATGCAGCGGTGGTTTGATCCTGGGCAGTGCTGAGCACCTGGGGCAAGTTCTGGGGATGCTGCAGGATCAGGCCCGGGGATGGCAGGGCAGAGTGGCCAGCTGAGTATGGCCTCAGGTAGGGGTGGTGTTTCAGCTGCTGTGGGAATTAGGGAGCAGGATCATGGAATCATAGGATAGTTTGGGTTGGAAGGGACCGCTAGAAGTCATCTAGTCCAACCCCTCTGCAATGAGCAGGGACATCCTCAACTAGATCAGGTTGCTCAGGGATGATAGCTACTGTTAAACAGTTTACTGTCCAAGAGCAAGTCTTTATCCCAGATCATTAAAAGGCTGAAAAGGACTGAATAGTGGAAAGTCTCTACAGGGACATCCACAGAGCTGGGGGGTTCAAGACCTCTTGTGCAAGTGGCTGCTCCATTCCCATTAGAGATAACTTGGAAAGGGGACTTGGATCCCTCTAGCTATTTTTAGAAATTTCTTGGGACCCCAACCAGCAACAGCCCGGAGCAGAAGTCGCTGATGGGGAAAGGCTGGTTTTTGTCTTGTTTTCCTTGTATTATTTCGCCTCCGGCACTTTATAACCTGGCAAGCCAGGTTATACAGCTGAGGGCTGACACATTTGTGTTTATTTTCTGGAAATGAACTTCTTCCTTTGCTTTTCAACTCCCTGCAGATGCAAAGGTCTTCTGGGGTGGGGGAGATACATAGAGCCTGCAGCGCGCAGAGGAACCGGCCGTCCTCCCCAGCCCATCCCCAGAGCCGACCCCGGGCCCTGCACAGCCATGGGGGTACCAGCACTGCTCTTACTCCTGGGAAGCATCCCCACCTGCAGAGGTGAAGGAAACTCGCCCCAGGTCACAGAGTAAGTGAGAACCAGAGTGAGGAGGAAAGCCCTCTCTCCCTGGCTCGAGACATCTGTCTTCCAATGCTCCAGCACAGCCTTCTGTATATTGTTCAAGTCACTTATATCCTAGACTAAATTTTGTGCTGTTAACTCCTTACCAGACCTGCCTGAGATGAGCCCAATACATTTGTGTGTATGTAGCAGCATACCAAAATTCTGCTCTGTAAGTTTTCCCCCCACTTGTGTTTGTGCACTAGAGATCAAAGCATCCACATGGTCCACAGAGATGCTCGCATGTAAGTAAACAGGCAAGTCCACAGTATCCCCCTAACAGCATCTTTTTATTATGTTATGAATGTCTGCCTGGATTTGGAGCTTGAATTTTTAAATGAGTTGGTAGTAAGGAGTTATTCACCCAGTTCTGAAGCCAAATATTCTTTGCGAAAGAGCTCAAGTTCTTCCCACACCCTGAACACGCAAGGTTTCAGTGAGAAGAGTCCCTACACCCAGGTTTTGATAGTATGTGTTGGAAATGTAGGGATGGGACAGGGGTTGTGATGAGTCACGCTCTTTCCTCCACCAAAGTCACTTTTCAGGCAAGCTAAGCTGCATGCACCAACCTCCCTCCCCTCTGGGGCAATTCCCCCCCATTCTGGGATACTGGGGCTGGCAAGTCACAGTGGCCTCGGGACCACCAGCTGTCCCCAAGGCTGTTAGTACCACCGGGATGCAACAGAAACATGGGTGCTTACCGAATGGGGACCCCACGCTGCTCCTCTGCCTGCCTGGCTCCGGTGGTGCCGTCTTGCAGCTGGCAGGAGAGGAGGACCCGGGGTTTTGCCTCCCCTCCTCTCTCTGCTGCACCCTCCACAGCCCCTGCTTATATATATTTATTTATGGAGCACGTGATGACATCCTAAGGAGTTTATAACCCCGATGAAAGACAGGGAGAGGTGAGAGGCTTTAAGGTGACAGGCCAGAAAAAGGATCCCATCAGGCTTCTTCTCCCCCCCCCGGCGTGACTGCCTGCAGAGGGATAAAGCATTTAGCTGATTGCTCTGCACTGAGTCCCTGCTGTGAGCGGGGCAGGGAGAGCAGAGGACTTAGCTAGGAAAGGAGAGCAATGTACTGTGCCTGATCCAGACCTCTCTGATGGCACTGGGAGCCCATAGGAAGATGAGGGCAGATGAGCTTTCTTTGCAGCAAGGATGGGGGGGCTGCTGGTTGTGCCAGGCGTGATCATGGCTTGGGCTTGAGCAGCGGGGAGTTCCTCACGGGAATTGGCTGGCTCCTTATAGGTTGGGGGGCCAGACCTAAGGTTTCTGCCCCAAAGATCTTACTCCAAAGACCAAGCATCTCTCCCCTGTGCAGCCCTTGGTCCGTGGGAGCTATTGCATAAGAAACTGGATAGGCAAAGCCAGCAATATTTGTTCCCATCAGGACATGTGTAATAAAAGGAGGATTATCTCAGGCATGAGCATGATGTTGGCATCATCATTATCATCATGAACCAGATGCAGCCCTGAAAGAAGCCCGGAGCAGGAGGCAGGGCTGGCCTTGCTCCACCGGAGATATTTCCAGGGGAGTTCACACCTGCTTTATTTTCCAGCCATGGGCAAAGTGACCTGGGGCTACACACTTATCTCTCTCTTCTAAGTTTTTTTCATGGATTTGAAACAGAAATACAACCCAGCAGCTTTCTGCTCTTCAGAAATGGCATTTCAGAGCAATTCCCAGCCATTACAACTGAGCCCAGCAGAGCAGAGGCTGGCCCGTGGCTGGAATAGTCAAGCAGGGATGCTGCTCTTGGTGCTGTTAACTGGGTCTGTCTCTCCCTGCTCCTGCAGACAGAGGGTCAAAAATTCCATTAAACTAGAACCACAGCAGTGTGCTGAGATTTACATATTTAGCAGCTCACTCAGCATCTTCAAAGAGCCCCAAGCTGTCACTCTGGCCCCACAGCCAGGCTGGTCCCTCTGTTGGGGTGCCTGCTCAGGAAGATGGCGATTATTTCTGGGTAGGATTTGCAGCGAGGGGCGACACGTGGGAGGCAGATGAGTCACGACTCGTCCCCCGCTCTGCCAGGACTTGGGAATGAAGTGACACACATGCAGCCCAGGGGCTCCTCAGCTGTGCCGCTCTCTGCCTCCATCCCCACCGCCACAGTCTCGGGTTATCCTGGTGCTCAGGGGGATTAAGCTGGTTTTGGTGGCTGCAGCCTTCACAGTCCCTTGGCCTCAAGGGTCTGCCATCACAAGGGACACAGGTGGCATCAGGGTCGTCCCCCGTGTGGCACCATCAGGGAGGTTTCTCTCCCAAACACAGGTAATTACTCACATAATTACCAAGCTGGACACTCTGCTTACATCCCTGTTTTACACCTTCTCCTGGTTTAGCCAAGGGGATCCATGTACCTAAAGAGGGTGATGCTTTTCTCCTGGCAATAGCATAGCAGGGGTGGCAGCAGGGCTCTGCAGTTTGGCATCGCTGCAAGGTCAGCCGCAGGCTCTGATTTCATTCTCCCTTATCTCCTGCCTTTTCATCAGCTGCCGCAGACTGGCTCGTCGTTGCTGTAACTGCACAGCAGGATGCAGCTCTTTGGACATACTCACTATTCTCAGTGCTTGCCAGGCTGGCTACCCGCTGCTTCTATCCCTTGGTGCTCCCCTCTCATGCTGCCAAGAGCAGTTCAAAATTACCAGGAGGTCCTGCAAAGCCAGCCTGCCTCCAGCCTCTCTGCTGGAGTGGGGCTTTCAGTGCGGCTTAGGAGCCTGCAAGCTGATGCTCTTTCGAAATAGCAATACACAGCTCCTAAGGATGGTGGCCAGACCCCAGCCTCAGGCTCTAAATAGACCCTAGAGGGGCTGGTTCTGCTCTGTGCTCTGAAATGTTAATATATATATACAATATGCAAATACACATTCATGTGGATTTCCTCTGGCATATTCCTTTTGGCCCATCAGTGCAGCTGATGCTTCTGCCAGAAGGCCGAAGGGCTGACCTCCTCCGCAGAGTCACAGGGAGCTGGGGAAGAGATGAAGAGATGCTACTTCACAGCTTATTTTGGATCCCAGCAATAGCCAGGGGAAAAAGGCTTTGAACTCCGGCTTTGACCTCCACTAGATCAACACCTGCTTTTGCAGGGCTGGTATATCTTGTCACTCCTCTACATGGGCATCTGAGGAAAAAGTACAAACAGTTTGGGGCGACAGTTTCACCCATGTCGGTTTGACCATGGCAGCCTCAACCAAAAGCAGGAGGTGGGGGGGGCAGGACGTGGCCGGGACCTGTTTTATCCCCTCCCTAGAGCATAGGCACTGGTGGTGATTAGCCTCCTTTCCTTCTCTCTGCAGGGCTGTGGTAGTTTGTAACTAGGTCACGGCCACTCATGACACAATCCCCAGGAGGAAGGAGGATGGCGTTCAGCGGGGGCTGCAGAGGCTCCTCTGGGAGGAGAGGGCTGGGCAGGTGGGAAGGGGCTCAGCAGAGGCAGCCCCCACTCTCCGGTCCCAGACCTCCAGGCGATTTAGATCCAGTTCTGACTTTGGGACGTGGCAGTTGGGTGAGTGTTGCTGGGGCATCCTGCTTCTTACAGGAGCTCTCCTCCCCATGGTCCAGCCCCAGCACACTGCTGGTGGGAGCCAGGGTGACCCCACGGAGCTGGATGGGGACCAGATGCCATCTATGGGAAAGCCAAACCCTGCATCCCAGAGCAAGGCTGGGCCTGGACCAGCCCCATCAGAGGATTTGTAAGGTCTTGGTCTCAGCGAAGAGGATGAGAGAGAGTAGAGGAGGATTGCGCTTGCATCAAGTTTTACATGTACAAGGTGATGCCACTCTGAGGCCATTTGTGGGGCCGGCCAGAGGTGTTTGATCAGGGTGGCACAAACAAGGAGGGAAGGGCCGGGTAATCCTGTGCAGGATGGGGGCAGCGGGCACTGCTAGGGGCTCCTCTTGCAGGGGAGAGGCTTTCCCCTGCCCCCCAGCCTTTGGGAGATTTGCTGCGCTCACCGAGACGGGACGAAAGATTGCCATAAGCTGCGTCACTTGCTAATATTTCTGTTCCCTGATATGATCAGGACACAGAAATTCCTGCTAAGCTGCCTGCACGATGGTGATAAACTCCCAGCCTGTCCCTGCGGGAAGGTCTGCAGACATTTCCCGGGAACCCAGCAGCAAGCTCTACTCGAACCGCTTTTTCTGAAGGCACCAGCTCTTCTGAGCAGCTGGCGGAGGTGGTACAGGGACACGGGTGCCCCTGGGAAGCAGCAAAAGAAGCAAATACCGGCAGGATCGGCCAAGGAGGAGCTGCACGGCAGAGCAGAGGGGAGCCCAGAGCTCTCCTGCCTCCGAGCGAGGAGCCGCCGAGGTCGGCGGGCTGAGCCTGTCTGCAAGCGCCGGGGCTGCCGAGCAAAGCTGCTGCCCCCTCCGCTCCAACAAACCGGCGCCGCTTCTCTCCCTCCCGCCGGGCCCGGAGTCGCCGGGCCGGACCCTGCGCGGCGGCGGGAGGCGGCAGCCCACCAGGTGGCACCAGAGCCCCGCCGCAGCCCCGGCAGCCCCGGTACCCCCCGCCGGGCACCCGGCACCGCCGAGCATCCCGGCACCCTGCGGGCACCCGGCATCCCCAGGGCATCCCCGGTACCCCCCGGGCACCTGGCAGCCCCCGGCATCTCCAGCACCCCCCGGGCATCCCTGGTACTTTGCGGGCACTCGGCACCCTCCGGGCATCCCCGGTACCCTGCGGGCATCCCGGCACCTGACAGGCATCTCCAGAACCCTCTGGACACCTTGGCACCCTGTGGGTATCCCCAATGGGCACCCTGGCACCTGGTAGGCATTCCAGTACCCTGTGGGCACCTCAGCACCCAAGAGACATTTCCAACACCCAGCGGGCATCCTGGTACCCTGCAGGCATCCCCAGTATCTGGCAGGCACTCCAAAACCCTGCGGGCATCCTGGCACCCTCTGGGCATCCGGGTACTCTGCAAGCATCCTGGCACCCAGCAGGCATCCCAACACCTGCCCCATAAGCCCTGTGCAAACATATCGTGTGAGAGGTGCACCCAGCACCAGCCGGGTCCCAAGGAGGAAGGATGGGGCTTGCTTTTCACCAGTGTCTCAACAGGGAGATACTGGTGCTCTAAGTTAGATCACACAGGCAGCTTGCTTGCAGGATGTTCTCCTGCAGAGTAAAGGCCATCACTTCCCCAAACAGCCTAACAGCAGGAATTGTCCCTAAACAGGGGGGGGGGGGCCGCTTGACTTGTCACTTTGCAGAAGTCCTGCATGTTCAGACCTCCTGCTGAATCAGTCTCAGTCTCCAAAAAAATCATGCGTGCAAAATGTTTCTTGGGTTTGCCTTAGTATTTTGCAGGGTGGTCTGACTTGCTGAGGTCCCTCAGTGGAGATTGGAACAGCCTGCTGTGTTGAATGAGAGATGCTCCTTTCGACACCCAGGGACCGTAATGTGCCCAAAGCACGTCAGTGTAGTGGCAGGCCAGGCCCCGGGCTGTTGTGTCCTGAAAAAGTGATGAGTTCTCCTTCAGTGCCACTTCCCGATGGAAGCACGCCAGAGCCCCAGCTGGGATCACAGTGCAAAAACACACCCGGCTCAACTCCTGCTAACGAGCAAACAGCCCTGACTTGTCCCCATTAAAATCCCCCTGCCGTGAGCCTGGCTGGTTGTATAACGTGATTGTTTGCATGGCTATTTGTGGCTACCTGAAACCCCACCGCTGCTCTTCAGTATGTAATTGCTCTGAAGAGGGACAGTTTCCATCTACACACGTGATGATGCCCATTACATGTATCTATATTTTATTAGTGGCTGTTACGATGCGCATTAAGGAGATGATGAGAAGCATCACCGTGCTGGATAAAGCTGTGCTTTGAAACCTTGAGAAGAACATGCCACCAATTCCAATGGAGCCAGAGGGCACCCTCTGCCCATCCCAAAGGCCTGATCCTGTTCCTACAAAGGCACAATTCTCCCTGGCTTCAGAGGGAGAGAGGTCAGCACCTTTTCCCCAGTTCCAGGTGGGCTGTCTGTATGCCCTGGGGAGACATGCCACATGCCCTGCTCCAGCACAGCGATGGGCAGAGGGTGAAATCCTCGTGCTGGTGGCATTCATGTGTTGCCTTTCCACTCCCCACCTCCTTCGCTTTACAGAGGTCATGGCTTGCAGATGGAGGTCTGTACTCCCAGAGGCACGTCCCTGTAAACAGCTGTATAACCACGTAGCACTGAATGGATATCTAAACTGTCTTTCCCCAAGGGTGTGCTGCTATTTTCCCACCCAATGGTCCCTTTTGGCTCTATTCTGTTCCTTATCCCTGAGTTCAATGCTGAGTAATGCTCCAGCAGGGAACCACATCAACAAGATACCCCTCTGATTAAAATGGTGATGTAGCAAGTGATTAAATGCTGGTGTGGAGGTCGGACTGGCCCAGGGGAAGGCAGGCGCTGAGAATGCTTGCACCACCTGCAGCTCCCTGATTCGGAGGCAGGATGGGAATAGTTCGTACTTCACCATCACTTAGAGCATCCCGCTGCCCTGCCACCCAAACCTCAGGATAGCCCAGGAGACAGGCAGAGCTGAAACGCCGGCTGGCTCCCAGTGCATCCCTCACCTACTCTCCACCCATCTGCCCCAGCCTCTTCCCAGCTGCTTCCCAGTGTTTAAGGGCCATTTGCAAGGTTGGAAAATCCCAGCAGGACTAAGGAGAGGGTCCCTGCTCCCTCGTGGGGCAGTGGATCTTGAAGCTGAGCACCAGCAGACCTTTATCGCAGTTACTTTTCCTGAAAGGAAAAACCTTGGAAGGAGAACTGATAGCCAGCTGGTTGATCCAACTGAAGCAGAGCAGCCTCGTGTTTGTGGGAGGCAGAGGGCAAGAGGGGAAACACTGCTCCGCCGCTCCTGGGGTTGTTCCTGCAACAAAACAAGTCAGGCTGAGGATTTCAGGCATTTTCCTCATATTCCAGCCATCACTGCCCTGGTGGGGAGATCTAGGGAGCGAAAAGGCAGGATATCTTTGAGTAAAGGACAAGCAGCAAAGGCTGGTTTGGATTCCTTTAGCCCTTTGCCTGCCAGACCAGCAAGACCCACTCAAGAAACCATTTCTGTTTCACAAATCCCTGCAGACTGAGAGGGAAAAAAAACCTTAGAGTCAAGGAAGGCAAATATTTGGCTCATTTGCACACCCTAACGAGGGCTCCTAGGATCTATAAAAAGCAAGACCGGGCTTTGCTGTCGGCTGGAGAGCACCTCCCAGCAAAGGACAGTGCCTGGTGCCAGGGGGACCCCCACCCTGTGCCCGGGGTGGCCGTCTCGGCAGGGCAGGGAGGGCCTGCGTGGGGGTGAGGCTCAGGGGTGGGCTTTCTACCCCCTCCCCACGCAGATACCTGCAACTGGGTTGCAATGTTGAGGCTTTTTACAGTAGAGGCACACGCTTCTGGTGCTGCTCCTGCTGAGCACCGGGGCTGGGGGCATCTCTGCTGGTGACTGGGGGTCCAGGGATGATGCAGTGCAGCCCCCCATGACTGGGGACCTGGGGGATGCAGTGCAGCCCCCCATGACTGGGGACCCGGGGTGATAGAGTGCAGCCCCCCATGAATGGGGACTCAGGGTGATAGAGTGCAGCCCCCCATGACTGGGGACTTGGGGTGATACAGTGCAGTCCCCCATGACTGGGGACCCGGGGGGATGAGTCTATGCAGCCCCCCATGACTGGGGACCTGGGGGATGCAGTGCAGCCCCCCATGACTGGGGACCCAGGGGGATGATTCTATGCAGCCCCCCATGACTGGGGACCCGGGGTGATAGAGTGCAGCCCCCCATGAGTGGGGACACGGGGGGATGATTCTATGCAGCCCCCCATGACTGGGGACTTTGGGTGATTCAGTGCAGTCCCCCATGACTGGGGACCCGGGGGATGATTCAGTGCAGCCCCCCATGCCTGGAGACCCTGGGTGATGCAGCACAGCCCCCCGTGCCCGTGGACCCGGGGGCATGATTGAGTGCAGCCC